>NW_027459811.1:0-74931 GCF_025594145.1 Primulina tabacum | reverse complement strand
TTAATAACGGTGTACATTCTAGACTTTAACCGTCTTTTCTCAGTCATTTCACCTTTACGCTTTCAGATCTTTCGCATACTAGCTACTGCTTTCTCTCGTATTCACACTCTACTGCAGAATCTACTCCAAATTTTGTTTGCAGAAATGGCTGGATCTTATACTCTAAATGCTTATCAAGTTAATTTTGCTTCAGTCCTAACAATAAAGACGAAAATCTGGTCAGCATGTTTAAAGCCATCGATAAATTTGGTCTCAGAAAGTTTTTGGAAGCACCAGCTGTTATCTACAAGACTGCTCTCTTGGAATTCTATGCCAAAGCAACAATTGACGGAGGGAAAATCATATATTCCCAGGGAGATGTATCTATTTCCATTGATGCTGTCCTATTAGGATCGACCTTCTTTCTCCCATGCTCAGGTATATCTGACTTTTCTGATACTTCTAAGGAGGAGATGTCGGCTGCCCTCGTCACTTTCTCAGCTTCTGGAGAGGAACTCCTCCCTCTTGCTTCAAAAAGCTTCTGAAGATGGAATATCAAGTGCCTGCTGATATTGTGGCAAATGCACTATTTGTCAATCCTGGTACGTTTGACAGATTGACTAAGGAGAAGGTACAAGTGATGTTGGCCATCACTTCTGGATTTAAGGTGGATTGGAGTGGATTCTTGTTTAGAATCTTGAAGGATATGGTTCTGAGGAAGAGTTCTTCTTTTGCTGTTCAGATCAGCAAAATGCTTAAGGATGCTGGTTTTCCTTTCACTACTGAACATGACGCTTTTACGTAACAATGGCCGATGCTTAAAATTTATTTGCTCTAAGGCCAAAGCAATCTTTGGCTGAGTTTATTGCTTTCAAGAAGGAGGTAGGAGATGCTCAATCTAAGGCTCAAGGATCTCCGAAGAAGATCAAGAGAAAAAGAGTGCTTATCTCCACTGATTCTGATAAAACAGTTTTGAGGAGTCTGCTGCTCATACCCAAGCATCTATCCCTGCCACCCCTAGCAAAAAGAAGGCTTGCACGGTGCTGCATCAAGAAATCAGCAGCCATTGCTGATTTAGACACTGTCCCCTTAAGACAAGTTTCCAAAAGCTGCTTCTTCTTTGCAAGAAACTGTTTCCGTCACTAAGCCAGCAGCAACTTCTTTTGCCACCATCTCGTCTACTGCTCCGACTTTCAGACCCTCGTCTGGAGTCGTAATTTGTGAATCTACAGCAGGATCTTCTGATTTTAGACCCGTGATGTCTGTCTCATCTTCAGATAAAGGCAAAGGGAAACTCGTTGCAAAATCACAATTTCACGGCGCCAAATCATCCTTTTTAACTAGCATTGATATTCATTTGGAACAGATTGAGAAATCTGCCAATGAAGGAATGACCTTCTTTGATGATTGGCGTAATGTTCGATTATTCCATCCGCTCACATTCTTCACAACACCAGGTGCATTTTGTAAAATGGTAAAGAATGAAGAGAAGGTTTTTGATCGTTCCAAAACTGAAAATGTGATTGAAGCAATGAGACGACGAAATTTCATTCTTGAGCAGCTAAAACGACAGAAGCTGGAATCAGTTTTAAAGACTCTTCAGTCTAATTTTGATGCTATGATTCCCACTGCTGCTCAGGATCAGAATGTGATCCATATTCTGAATGACCGATTGAGAATGATGAATTAGCAACTTCTTGCTCATGAACAGACATTTGAAGAATCTGTACAGTATACATTAGGCTTCATTCCAGACTTTGCTCAGACTAAGCCAGTTGAGGAAAGGATTACAGCTCCACCAGAAGCTAAGGTCTCTAGTACTCCTGCATCTCTGGAGTTTCCTACTCAATCTTTCTCTTATTTCTGTTCGGGAATTGGCTTCAATTGATGAAGTAATTCAATCAATTGCTGTTTCTGTCTCTACTGCTCCAGAACCTACTCAAGCTGATGATGTGGTTCATGCAGAAGCTCATGCAGCAGAACAACCGACGGAAGGATCAGATACTGCTTCACTACTGCCAAATTTGGAGACATTTTCTGCAGAACATCAAGCAGAAATTGTGAGAACCCGAGATTTTACGATCCGAAGCAAATCAAGTAAGTAATACGAACTTGAAATTTTACTAAAACTAAGCTAAAAAATGTTTGTTCCAACTAAATAACTTGAATATTAACTTAGATTTTCATTAAATTTAACTCGAGGAAGCAACTTCAAAGCTCGGGAATGAGCTTAGCAGGAGGCCAAGCTATCAAGTAATCGCATCCTTCAAAGTATTGTCACGGGAGGAGTAAAACCCAGCTCAAGAACACGATCTGTCAGCTCAAAGTAGCTCAACCAAGTTGTCCTAACAGGACCAAAAAGGGAGCTTTAAGTTGAGCTAAGGTTTGGACAAATTAAGTATGCAAGAAATAACCTTTGAGTAAAACCATGAAGGAGCTAAGGGAGGAGCTAAAGGACTAAGACACATTAATGATGCAAGAAATGACCCCATAGAAGATCAAGGTGACTCTTGAAGAGTGCATGAGATTTTGAACCACAATTAAGGCTAACCTTGGACTTGAGGAATGCATGGGAGTTTGGACTACATTCATGGCTAATCTTGGACCCCAAGATTTCGGCCAAGGGGCTAGGTGAAGGGGCTATCTTTGGCCTATAAATACCACATCAAAGGGAAGGAAAAAGTGCTCCAAGAAAGACACTAAAATTTCGGTTCCCCTCACCCCTCACAAATTTCGGCCGAAGTCAAAGAAGGAGGAAAGAATTTCGTGCAGTCCAGAGTTGCTTTTCCGTGTCGAAGTGCTGCCCGACCGAAGACAGGTGTTTGTTAAAGTTGCGCTGAAGTGCTGTCGAAATTTCAAGAGGAAGCTTCGTACAAGAAATCTGTAAATGGGCTTTTGTTTTAGGTATCTTCTTTCTATTTTTAAACTTTGATATAGATAACATGACATGCATGTTGGTATGTCTTTTTCGATAATATTGGTTTGCTCCGTTTAAAAATTCGATCGATTATGTTTTCTTGCTATGCTTCGAATTCTTTTGATTCCGCTGTACATGTCTAAAAGTCTAAACTCTGAGAAATCTGATAAGTTCTGTCTGTTACCTCTGAACTCTTTGTTACACTGTTACGAGTCAATTTGAAATGGGACGAGAATTGTGATTCTGTCTGGCCCCTAATGGTGGGTATAAAACCATTTCTGTTTGGCCTCCAATGGTGGGTATAAAACCATTCCTGTCTGGCCCCCACCGGTGGGTATAAAACCGAGTTCTGGCCTCACCCCTTAGAGAAGTAACATATTGGGGACAATTTGACCATGGAAATGAGATGAGTAACAATGTTCTGTTGGTTATAATCTGATCTGTTTCTGAACCGTTCTGAAAAATCTGATTCGTTCTGAATTATCTGTCTCATATTTGTTCATTTCGATATGATAAGTTAAAGGTAATAAGATTTGAAAGATTGTTAAAGAACTGTTTTAAAGAATTAAGTTCTATATGTATTTTTGGATTTGATCGACCGCCACTTGCTGAGTGTTTTCCCAAAAACACTCACCCCCTAACAATTTCAGATAAAAATGAAGAACAAATAAATGAGGAGGAGCAGGAAGCTTTCTGGGGTTGGTGATCGATGATCAAGAGCAAGAATCAAGTTATCCCTTTTGTTTAAGTTTTACGCATTTCGCAACTCTGATGTATTTTATTTCATTGTCATTGTAAGCAATACTTATTTATGAAAAAGACTGGTTTGATTTGATACGAGGCTTTATTGTTTGCATATAATTGTTAAACAATGCCGGATGTCACCGACGCTTTGGACTCGGGGCGTGACATTTAAGTGGTATCAGAGCCGCTAGGTTTATAATCCCGCTGGGATTTTGATAGACAAAATTTGGCGAAATCAAATTTTGGCAAAAGCCTAGTGTATCCCAATTTGAGTCCAACTTTCATCCGTTCTTGAAGTCTAACTTTCATCTGTTTCCTAAAATTTCGAATAGACTTCAAAAATCTATCCCTTCGATCATTCCACAAACTCTGAATATCGAAAATTTTCCACAACAACTTTGTTTCTACTATTTGTGCCTTTCTATCCTTTATACGATTCTGATGCTTTGCTTTCGATTTTTATCCTAGGAAATGGCTGCTCCACATACTCGCGCTCAAGTTGCTCTTCGTATGCGTCAGCCTACCATAGATAATCAAGCTAGGGAGATTGCGACACTGAAGGCGCAACTGGCTAGGGAGAAACTGGAAAAACAGGAGCTTAGTGAAATTAGGCACATACTGGAGACCGACGTACATCAACTTACTCACCATCTGGATTTGGCTGAGAGCCAACTTCAACATATACCGACTGATTCAGCTCGCATCGCGCTCTTAGCTTCACTCAACAGGGATTTATTGGAGAGAGTGGAGATAGAGCGAGGACGTGCTGCTCAGGCCCGTCAACGCCAGGAGGAGTACAATGCCAGGCAGGATCGGTACATTTCGAAGATCCACGGCACTATGGACAGACTTCAAGATCAGAATAACTACCTACATTTGGTGATAGAGAACATGGAGGAAGAGGAGGTAGCACCGATGGAGGTGGCCGGAGACGACAGCGCCAGCGACAGCGACGGCGGAGAGATGTTCGATTAGATTAGCATTATAATAAAGAATCTGGATTGTAGTAAACTTGTGACTAAGAAAATAATATGTGTACCAAACTATTTTGAAACTTTCTATTATCTTATTGCATATTTAAGAATGGATGAGTATCTTATTTAAATGTTTTTATAGGAAACCAACATGGACTTTCAAAGCATTATAAATGAACTTCAGAAACAACTTCAGGAAAATGAGTCAGAAATTAAAACACTGAAAGAAAAGAATGATAAACTTGAGAGAGATAACTATCAGTTTGACGGAAATAACGTGTGCATGATGGAGAATCTTCGTGAGGCCAGAGTGGAAGAGAAAAAACTACGCAAAGACGTTAGACGTTACGCGGCTTATCATCTAGAGTCAGAGCGTCAGCACGAGATCACCAAGAAAGAGTTGAAGAAAGCACAAGATAGGATTTTTACGCTCGAAATTCGGGAAAATAGTCTTCTCAAAACCCAAAGTCGTCTTCAGGAGCGGATTGAAGAGCAAGAATCGATGAAAAAGTGAGCCAATCAACAATACAAGAACTACAGGATCAAGTAAACAATCTCGATCACCACAACACACAACTGCAGAATTACATTGAGCACCTACAAAATGAGATTGTCAATATGGAAGAACTCATAGAACAACTGGAAGAGAAATTAATGAAGCAGTAGGGGACGGAGAAGTAATAGACGAGTAGGGAGAGAGAGTTCTAGAAGAGGCTATGATTGTATCTAGAAATATTTGATTAATCATTTGTTTTGAAAAATATTTGGCTATATGAAAATTTTTACAATTTAATGAAATTATTCCTTTGATTAAATATTGTGGCAAACAAATTAATAAAATACATGTTTATAGGAAATGGCAGGCAGACCACCCCGAAACAACCGTAACCCTCGTGGCGCCAACCAAGATGAAAACCCACCACCACCACCTCCGAGAGTAAATCTTAGTCAAGAAGATATGATGGCAATAGCTACTATCGTAGCTGCAACGTTACAAGGATTCGTGAACCCATTGGCTAACGCCATCCAACCACCACCTGAACCGCAACCGCGTGGGATTAAGTACCATTACGAATCTCTCAGAAGGAATCGAGTTCCAACTTTCGATGGGAACCCGGACCCAGAAGTCAGCCACAACTGGCTCAAGAACGTCGAAACACAACTACATTTACTGTAGATACATGAAGAACTGAGAGTGGAGGTTGTAACACCGTTTTTGGAAGACCGAGCTAGGAAATGGTGGGAAACTGTGTTGCCATCTTTGGCATAAGTGGAAGAGATCACATGGCAGATTTTTAAAAGAGAATTTTTGAAACAATACTATCCCGCTGAATTTCGACTACAGAAGTTGGGTGAATTCGAAAACTTCAAACAAGCTCCGGACATGTCGTTGATGGAATACACTTCACGGTTCAACGATCTGGGAACCTATGTCCCAACGATCATGTCAGATGAAACATTAAAAATGCATCGATTCAAGAAGGGACTCAACAGTCGAATTCAGTCGGCATTGGCAGTATTCAAGCCAAACAGCTTTGCGGATTTGATGGGCGCTGCAATGAGCGTAGAAACTTATATAAAGCAACGCGAGGAAGAGAACAAGAACAAAAGACCAATGGTCAACCAACCTACTCAGAACGGTCCCAAGTTTAAGAAACCAAATTATTCAGGTGGGCCTTCCCAAAGAAGTTCTGGTAATACTGGCATCAGGGAAGGGAAGTGGTGCGACACCTGTAAACAGTATCATAACGGGGAATGTTATCGAAAGTCAGTGCATGTTTTAAGTGTGGTCAGGTGGGTCATCGAATTAAAGAATGTCCGGAGAACAAAGAAAAAGGGTCGGGACCCAGAAAGCAAAATGAGAACAAGACCAATGCTAGGGTGTATTCAATCACCCAAGAGGAAGCTGATAACACCAACGAGGTGGTAGCAGGTACTATACTACTCCATGGCATACCTGCAAATACTTTGTTTGATTGTGGTGCCACACATTCATTTGTATCTAGAAGATTTGTTAAGAAGCTTAAACTTGAACATGATACTTTTAGTGAACCCTTAAGAGTGGCAACACCGACGAGTAAATAATTGAGTCACACAAAGTGTATCGAAACTGTAAAATTTGTATCAACAATCAAACTTTCAAAGCGGAATTGATTCAACTCAATATGGTTGAGTTTAACATCATTCTTGGAATGGACTGGTTAGCTAAAAACCATGCCATAGTAGACTGTCAAAAGAAAGATATTAGACTTCAGACTTCGACTAAGGAGGAAGTCATATACCACGGGAAGTCCAAAGAAAAGAAATCTCTGTTATCTGCCTCACAAGCCTGGAAGGCCATAAAAGGAGGAGAAGAGATTTATCTGGCAATGAACAATGAAGTCAAGGGAGAAGAAATTCCAAAGATGGAAGATATACCGATTGTTCAAGAATTTCTAGATGTTTTTCCCGAAGAGTTACCGGGTGAGATACCCGATAGGGAAATAGAATTTGAAATCAATTTGGTCCCTGGTTCTGAACCAATCTCAAAGGCACCATACCGAATGGCTCCAGCTGAATTGAAGGAGTTAAAGAAAAAACTTCAGGAATTACTAGACAAGAAACAGGTTCGCCCTAGTGCATCCCCGTGGGGAGCCCAGTGCTTTTTGTAAAGAAAAAGGACGGAAGCATGAGGCTATGTATTGACTACCGGGAGTTGAACAAGATCACCATAAAGAATAAGTACCCACTCACAAGAATAGATGATCTTTTCGATCAGTTAAAGGGAGCCAAGGTCTTCTCAAAACTAGATCTGAGATCTGGTTACCATCAGTTGAAGGTTGATAAGTGCAATTATTGTACTTTTATTACTTGTTTTTAACTTGAAATTTTGTTATTCTTGAGCAGGTTTTATGTGATTTGTTGTTGTTTTTGTTGTTGTAGTTTGGAAACTTAGAATAGAATTTGGAGTAGCAAATTGTTGAATTAGAGTAGTGCAAAAGATAAAATGGCCGAAGTATGACCGCACCCGCGGTATCATATGGACCGCACCCGCGGTCCCTGAAGATAGAAATAAAAAAATTCTGCCGAAGCATGACCGCACCCGCGGTCTTTCTAACACCGCACCCGCGGTCACTGAATTTCGAGACTGAAAGTTTCTCCGAAACAACACCGCACACGTGGTCCTTCTTTCACCGCACCCGCGGTCCTTCGCAAAACAGAGTCCGAAAAATCTGTAACTTTGTGGACTTCGAATAAAAGAAGAGGAAAATGGTGTGCTGCGTGGGGAAGTTTGTCTGGACTATAAAAGGCTTCAATTATTCACCATCTAGGGCATTGGGGGGAGCAAAGGAAAGGAGAGGAGGCTACAAAGAAAGGATTGAAGCTCAAGTTCATCATCCTTGGAAATCTATTGCACATTTCTGGACAGAAATTTCATTGCACTCCAAATCTCTTGTTCTAAGTGCTTCTTTCTTTATTTTTATTTGATATGTCTTGTTTAGGATTCATGTGTTGTTGTGTTATGTTTATTATGAACTAATTCTTATTTCTAGATGAATGATGGAACAAAACTAGACACCATGTGTTGGGATTTATGAATTATGCTATATAAGTTTTTCTTATTGTTCATTTGTATTTTTTCAATCTTAATGCTTTCATTTTATTGGTCATATCTTGAATGATTCTTATGTTTATAATTTATCACTTGGAAAAGGGAATTTATAAACAAGAAAGGGAAAAATATATCGATGGTATTTATATAGTTCGGGAGGACATATATTGCTATTGAAGCCATTAAAAGAAGTTATTGCTTATTTTGTTATTTAATTTTAGATTGTTGACGGGGACGTTAAATTTCTTTGTTAGATAATTAGTATTTACTTAGCACTCGGGAGAGGGAGTAGATAATTTAGAATTCTTGGCTAATGTATAATAAGGACATTTATAATATAGCTACACAAAATAACACATGGTGGATAGTTGCGTGAAATCGGACCTCTAGATCTTTTATTTCATAGTTATTTGTTATAAAAAGTTTGGTGTTATAATATAATTAAATTTATTTTCAAGTTAGTTATTGGTGCAAACAAATCTGTCAATTGATTTTTCTAAATAAAATTGAGACTATTTTAATTGCAAGCATTAATATACATTTAAATACGTACTCCTCATGGGATCGACACTTGTACTCGAAAATACATTTTATTACAACTTGACGTTGTGCACTTGCAAGCAATTAAGAAATCACGCGACAAAGTCAAAGCGGAAGACATCCCTAAAACTGCTTTTAGGACAAGATATGGACATTACGAATTCACGGTAATGCCTTTTGGCCTAACAAATGCTCCTGCAGCATTCATGGACCTGATGAATCGGGTAATCAAACCGTATCTCGACAAGTTTGTGGTTGTTTTCATAGATGATATTCTTGTGTACTCACCAAGTGAGGAAGAACACAGAGAACATCTGCGTTTCACTTTGCAGACACTTCGAGAAAACAAACTATATGCCAAATTCAAGAAATTTGAATTTTGGTTAAAAAGTGTGGCGTTCTTAGGACATATAATTTCTAAATTAGGAGTGTTAGTAGACCCTAAGAAGGTAGAGGCAATCAAAGATTGGCCACAACCAAAGACAGGACTGAAGTCAGGAGTTTTTTGGGTTTAGCAGGCTACTATAGAAAATTTGTGGAAGGATTTTCTTCGATAGCCATTCCACTCACCAAACTTACTCAGAAAAATTCGAAATTTATTTATAATGAGGAATGTGAAAGAAGCTTTGAAACCCTGAAGACAAAACTCGCATCCACACCAGTATTAGTTCTTCCAGAGGATGGTAAGAATTTCACTGTTTACAGTGACGCTTCAAAGGGAGTATTAGGGTGTGCGCTTATGCAAGAGGGTCAGATAATTGCTTATGCCTCACGGCAATTAAAATCATATGAGCAGAATTACCCCACGCATGATCTAGAATTAGCTGCAGTAGTATTTGCGCTCAAAATTTGGAGGCACTACCTTTATGGAGTAAAATGTGAGCTGTTTACCGATCACCAGAGCCTCAAGTACATTTTCACTCAAAATGAATTAAACATGAGACGAAGAAGGTGGATGGAACTTCTCAAGGACTATGATCTGTCAATCAATTATCATTCGGGTAAGGCAAATAAGGTGGCAGATGCTTTGAGCCGAAGGAACCCTGGGAAAGTGAACTTATCTTCATTGTCGGTACAACCAGGTCTCCGAGAGGACATCAAATTGAAGCAGAGTCAAGACACCTCCATCCTTAAAATTAAAGAACAAATCCAAGAAGGAAAAGCTCCAGAATTTCAAATTGATGAAAATGGAATACTCTGGATGAAAGGACGATTGTATGTGCCAAACGTCGATGGAATTCGAGAAGAAGTAATGGCCGAGGCGCATAAATCGAGATTTTCGGTACATCCAGGGAGTACCAAAATGTATAGAGATCTGAAAAATAATTACTGGTGGAACGGAATGAAGAAAGACGTGGCTGTCTTTGTTTTCAAGTGCCTAACCTGTCAACAAGTAAAGGCAGAGCATCAACGGCCTGAAGGACTTTTACAGCCATTGGAAATACCAACATGGAAGTGGGATAGTATCTCCATGGACTTTGTAGTCGGGCTACCAAAATCAAGACAAGGTCATGATGGAATTTGGGTAATCATTGACAGATTGACTAAGTCGGCACATTTCTTACCAGTGCGGATGACTTACAACCTGGATAAGCTTGCTACCTTGTATATGGACAACATAGTGAGGCTACACGGAGTCCCGACAAGTATATTGTCTGACAGAGATCCAAGATTTGTATCAAGATTTTGGAAAAGTTTCCAAAAGGCTATGGGGACCAAAGTTACTCTCAGCACGGCCTATCATCCTTAGACGGATGGTCAAATTGAAAGGACAATTCAAACCCTCGAGGACATGCTGAGGGCATGTGCACTAGATTTTTCTGGAAATTAGACTGAACAGTTACCCCTGATAGAATTCGCCTATAATAACAGCTATCATAGTAGCATCAAGATGGCTCCGTATGAAGCTTTGTATGGTAGAAAGTGTAGGTCGCCTCTACATTGGGACGAAGTCGGAGAAAAAGCTGTTACTGGACCAGAGCTTGTTCAATTAACCATTGACAAAGTAACCATAATCAAGGAAAGACTCAAAGCAGCACAAGATAGACAGAAGAGTTGGGCCGATCTGAAGAGAAGACCCTTACAGTTGGAAATTGGTGAAAAAGCTTACGTCAAGGTCTCCCCCATGAAAGGAATAGTTCGGTTCAGTAAATCCGGAAAGCTAAATCCGAGATATGTGGGACCATTCAAGATACTGGAGAAGGTAGGAACCTTAGCCTACCGATTAGCGTTACCACCAGACATGGCCAGAATACATAACGTTTTCCATATCTCACAGCTGAGGAAGTATGTCCCAGACTCGAGTCATGTACTCAAGGTTACACCACTGATGATTGAAGGAAAACTCAACGAAGAACTTAAATACGAAGAAGTCCCAACCCGAATAGTGAACTCAAAAGACCAAGTGTTGAGAAATCATTCTGAAAGGGAGGCAACTTGGGAACTCGAGGATAAAATGCGATCGCAATACCCTCATCTATTCGAAAGAACAAGTTAATGCAAGTTTCGAGGACGAAACTTTTAATAAGGAGGAAGGGATGTGAGAACCCGAGATTTTACGATCCGAAGCAAATCAAGTAAGTAATACGAACTTGAAATTTTACTAAAACTAAGCTCAAAAATGCTTGTTCCAACTAAATAACTTGAATATTAACTTAGATTTTCATTAAATTTAACCCGAGGAAGCAACTTCAAAGCTCGGGAATGAGCTCAGCAGGAGGCCAAGCTACAAGTAATCGCATCCATCAAAGTATTGTCACGGGAGGAGTAAAACCCCAGCTCAAGAACACGATCTGTCAGCTCAAAGTAGCTCAACCAAGTTGTCCTAACATGACAAAAAAGGGAGCTGTAAGTTGAGCTAAGGTTTGGACAAATTAAGTATGCAAGAAATAACCTTTGAGTAAAACCATGAAGCAGCTGAGGGACGAGCTAAAGACTAAGACACATTAATGATGCAAGAAATGACCCTATAGAAGATCAAGGTGACTCTTGAAGAGTGCATGAGATTTTGAACCACAATTAAGGCTAACCTTGGACTTGAGGAATGCATGGGAGTTTGGACTACATTCATGGCTAATCTTGGACCCCAAGATTTCGGCCAAGGGGCTAGGTGAAGGGGCTATCTTTGGCCTATAAATACCACATCAAAGGGAAGGAAAAAGTGCTCCAAGAAAGACACTAAAATTTCGGTTCCCCTCACCCCTCACAAATCTCGGCCGAAGTCAAAGAAGAAGGAGGAAAGAATTTTGTGCAGTCCAGAGTTGCTTTTCCGTGTCGAATTGCTGCCCGTCCGAAGACAGTGTTTGTTAAAGTTGCGCCAAAGTGCTGTCGAAATTTCAAGAGGAAGCTTCGTACAAGAAATCTGTAAGTGGGCTTTTGTTTTAAGTATCTTCTTTCTATTTTTAAACTTTGATATAGATAACAAGACATGCATGTTGGTATGTCTTTTTTGAAAATATTGGTTTGCTCCGTTTAAAAATTCGATCGATTATGTTTTCTTGCTATGCTTCGAATTCTTTTGATTCCGCTGTACATGTCTAAAATCTGAACTCTGACAAATCTGATAAGTTCTGTCTGTCACCTCTGAACTCTTTGTTACACTGTTACGAGTCAATTTGAAATGGGACGAGAATTGTGATTCTGTCTGGCCCCCAATGGTGGGTATAAAACCATTTCTGTTTGGCCCCCAATGGTGGGTATAAAACCGAGTTCTGGCCTCACCCCTTAGAGGAGAAACATATTGGGGACAATTTGACCATGGAAATGAGATGAGTAACAGTGTTCTGTTTGTTATAATCTGATCTATTTCTGAACCGTTCTGAAAAATCTGATTCGTTCTGAATTATCTATCTCATATTTGTTTATTTCGATATGATAAGTTAAAGGTAATAAGATTTGAAAGATTGTTAAAGAACTGTTTTAAAGAATTAAGTTCTATATGTATTTTTGGATTCGATCGACCCCCACTTGCTGAGTGTTTTCCCAAAAACACTCACCCCCTTACTATTTAAGATAAAAATGAATAACAAATAAATGAGGAAGAGCAAGAAGCTTTCTGGGGTTGGTGATCGATGATCAAGAGCAAGAATCAAGTTATCCCTTTTGTTTAAGCTTTCCGCATTTCGCAACTCTGATGTATTTTATTTCATTTTCATTGTAAGACAATACTTTATTTATGAAAAAGACTGGTTTGATTTGACACGAGGCTTTATTGTTTGCAATATAATTGTTCAACAATGCCGCATGTCACCGACGCTTCGGACTCGGGGCGTGACAGAAATGGAAGCTCTGTTGAACATTCCATCTGAATCCATTCCAGCTGATGTACAAATGGTAACCACTGAAGCTAATCCACCAGAAGCAAGTGCAGCTCCTGACCAATCTACTGCCTTTGAAGGAAATTCTGCTGAACGGTCCTCTGCTGCTACTACTACTCCAACCGAAATTTTCTCTTCTACTGCCTTGATCATCCCTCCTACTGATTCACCGGTTCACTTAGCTCATATTGCTCATCTTGTTGAAATTTCAGAACGTCTACTCGCAAGAACTCCATCACCAGAAGAAGAGCACTTTGATCTTCAGTCTGAGATTGATACTCTGAGACGTAATATTGAAAGAGTTTAAGAGATGGTAAAACAGTTGTCCTATGATCATGCTGGTGAAGTCAGTGCCACCAACTTCTTCCATGAACGCATTTCGAAACAAGTCATAAACACGGCTGAATCATTGGCAAAGTTTGAAGTTGAATCCAGCCTCTTCAGGAAAATTGTTTTGACCAGTCATGCTAACATAATGCTCAGTCAATCTGACGTTATTCGAACTATCTCTGATCATGACTCGTGTCTTCGCACAATCTCAACTAAAGTTGAAGCTACTGATTTGAAACTTGAAACCATCGATGCCAAGATTGAGTCTCAATCTCAATCTCTTCAGGCCCTTAATGATCGCGTTTCGAATCAAGTCCCATTTTTGGAGATGATGAATGATAGCATTATCAATCTTACTGGACAAATGGATGAATTACTCACTCGTTTTGATGCCAAAAGGGGGAAGCAGTGGGTAGGACAGAAGAAAGGACAGAAGAAGATAGATCTGGAGGACATCATCATCAAGAAGAATCATCTTTCAGAAGCCAAGATCCTCAGGATGAGGATGCACTGTTCAAGGATATCGGAATTGATTATTAGAACTTTTGATTAATACTCTTTTGAACTCTGCTTTACTGCTTATTTACTTACAACTAATTGGTTATAATTGCTATCTGTTTTTGATATATTTGTTTATCTTCATCATAGTAGCTTCTAGGTTTTGGCATCATCGTAAAGGGGAAAATTGATAGATTTAATTTAATTGTGATGATGATAGTCAAAATCAGTAGATCCCGTTAGTAAAACCAGAAAATAGTATAAAAGCACAAGTTCTCGTATCGCCTTAACAAAGCAGTACTCTTCGAAGTACTTATCAGCTTAGATAAACAGAAGTAGAACTTGACTTTTACTAAATCAAAACCTATCGATCAATATATTAAATGTTACCGTTATTTTACCAAGTACGAGTATTAAATGCATCATTAATGCTGAACAAAGTCATTTAATACGTTTTACCAATTGTGGTATGAAACAAGACTGATTGTTCTGAAACTTTTGCAGGAACCTTTATAGGTAATAAAGCTGATTCTATCAGAAGTCAAAGAAGCCGTTTTGTTTATTGACGTTGGATTCAAAACTTCTATAAATATACAAGATCAACGATGTTTATAGGTTACAAAACAACGATCACATTCTCTAACATACGAACGTCGATTTGAGCACTCAGAACTACTTATTATCTTCAAGCTCAATATACAGAAAAGCAGCACACGCTTCATAATAGTTATCTGATCTTTTGAGATCATATTGTGCTGACTGTTTCTAACTCTCTCTAGAATCTATTCACATTCCTATATCTTTGAGAAGAGTCTGTAATATGGAAAAGAGTCTTTTCCAGAACTTTGTTGTATTTGTTTTATTGTGTTGAGAAACTAAGAGTTTCAGTAGGCAAATGATAAGTCCTGCTGAAGTGGTTGTGTACAAAAATTGTACTGTAAAATCCAAAGTCTTTTAGTGATACCTTCTGGAAATAGAAGAAGGGGAGACGTAGAAGATTTCATATTCGAACTTCCATAAACAACCATTGTCTACTGCCTACTGTTTTGTCATTTTCACCCTTAAACCATCAGATCGTTTCCGCACTATTTTGTGATCTGCTGGTTATATACTTGAACAAGATAAGCTATAATATCTAACAGGATTCTAGCACCCTTTGCAAAAATGACTGTCAAAGGAAAGAGTTTATTCACCCCCCCCCCTCTAAACTCTCTATCGTTCCTCAACAAATACGAATACGAATACGTTAACATGTTAATATGTTGGCCAAGACCCATTTGACCGGTGAGAGTGTTGCTGGTGTCCCCGTCGCCCAGTACTGTGGTTTTTATAGATGGATCCATCGTCCAATACGAATACGAGTCACAATTATCGATCTGAATTCAATGAAAGGAATATGAATATGAATATGTTGATATGAATATGGATATGAATATGAATACGTAGATATGAATATGGATACGAATATGAATATGTTTACGTTGATAAGAAAATGTTTATGAATATGTTTATGTTGATATGAAAATGTTTACCAAAATGTTATTGTTTAAAGTTGATGCATCATTATGAAATGTTTTTATTTAAAGTTTATGCATCATGAAAATGTTTATGTTTAAAGTTTATGCATCTTCACAAAAACGATATTTTAAGTAAAATATTTTCACTGTTGTGTGTGATCTGTATATGTATTACTTGTTATCAAGATTATGTTGTGTTGAGTCTTTAGACTCACTAGGTGTGATTGATGCAGGTGATTATGATAATAATGTTAATGGAGGTCTTGATGTTGATCTGACTGGACTGAAGGTGCACATAACCCGAGAACCGACGCTAGTTTTCCGCACTAGTTTATGATTATGATTTATGTTAAAGATATTTTTACGACAATTTATTTATGTTTGCGAGTGGTTTTTGAGAGTTTATAGTAGGAGCTATATTTTTCAAATAATGTTTTTAGGTTTGGTAAAAGTTTGATGATTTTACGATTTAAACTATTTCCTTTGGGTTATTAAATTGTAGTTGTTTGTTTTATTTTAAAAATGGTGTCAAGGTATTTTAAATTATTTATATATGTATTCGGACGATTTAGTAAGAGAAAAAAAAATTCTAGTACTTTTTAAGAAAACGAGTAGCATACATTTCATTTAATGTAGAGCTCAAAATCAGTACACGTCTAACCCATGCATATAATTGAATTGATAAATTATTTATTTAATTTTAAAATTATTAGCGAGGCATGATTGATTATTTTTCATGATTTTAAATTATTACATGTTATTGTGATACACGTTTAAAATATTTTCTTGAGTTTTGTGTTTCAGGCAAATATTCGATGCGGGATCGGGAAAAGAGATCGATGATTATTTAGGCGATTTATCAAAATGAGGTATTTATTTGAAGTCAAAAAATTAGTATTTTTAATGATTTACGAAATTTGGAGCATTTTATAGCCTAATTTAATTATTAGGTGATTTTTAGATTTTATGTTTTTCAAATACTAATTTGAAAATTTGGAGATTTTAATCTTGAAACTTGGTACTCAATTATTTTATTTAATCTTTGAGTAGTATTATTTTTATTACTAATTATTTAATCTAACACTTTTAGCCCTAATTAGTTAATTAACCAATATTTTCCACCTAATTAAACTACACTCACGCACACACCATACACTCATGCACATTGCATTAGTTGGAGAATAGCTAGGGTTCTTGAGCCTCTTTTCAACAGTCACCCTTTCCCTTTGCTAATTCCCGAAGATTTACGTTGGTTATTCGAGCAAGATTCGTGCCACGAGTTGTCTCGGATCGAGTCTTACATTCCCTCGTATCGTTATCCGTCGTTTTGTGAGTTTAATGATCAAAGACATGTATATTCTTTCGTTTTTACATCGATCTTGTCATAGTATTTGTGGGGACCCGGACGCTAATCATCATCTTAATCATCTTTGGGATTTAATTATCAATTAAGATAAACAGGGTCTAAATTTTTTTTTTAAAATGCGGAAGGTAATGGAATCAATCTATTATACAAATCAGTATAATAATACAAATCTTGTACAACATGCTTCTAGTTCAAACTAGTCTAAGGTTTAACTACTAAATTTCAAGTATTAAACCAAGTCTACAATAAATCCGGAGTCACCACTCTAAACTCGTCTTCTCTCATCATCTTCTTGACCCCGATCTTGTCCCACATGTTGTCATGCACACATACAAACAAGACAACAGTCGGATACTCCAGTGAGAATAAATCCCAGTATAAATAATGTATACATGCAGTTAATTGAATTAACATAAAAGCATGAATTATATCTTATTACATGTAGCATAATCAAACAACATGTATTATTACTAGTCTGTAAATAAAACATGAATCGTAATCTACGAAACATAAATCAATACAAATCTGTAAATCAAGTTCTAGTCTCGATATCTAAGACTCGACTCATCTCTCATTCTAATCTAGGGATCCCGGTGAATAGGAATGTAACAAATCTCCCACCTATCTCTTACGTTCGCGGTGGTTGTAATTTGCTACGTTCCTATTTACGGACTTGGACCTCGCTATATCGAATATCTATGATAAGAGCGGCTCTACTCATAATCACATCGATATGACCAAACGTCCGGTGTCTTGTAGTATCTACCAAGACTATGCCTATTCTGACAATGTGCAATGGGTCAGTGACGACTCTGTCATAGTCTGGCCCCTCTGTCAGTGAATCTGATTCAATAGCTCTCTGCTTTCTACTTTCTATGTCAATAGAATAAACATAATCAGTAAAACATAAAGGTATAAAAACAATACCATATAAGTATGTGGTTTAGAGAAACTCGAGTAGAATCTAACTCAAGTCGATCTCCCAATAAACATCAATTTATACCTTTGTCTTCTCGGTCTGATGAAGACGAAGTCTCGTATCCCAATCTATCCATATCCAAATCTGATAATGACAATCATATAAATACCATATCAGTATATAACTCAATTTAAGACATGTTCTGATCAATACTCAAATCCGTATATAATCTGATCCATATCTGAATAAGGTACAATCTAATTCATATCAATGATATCACGATACAATCGAAATCATTACTGAATTTGATCGATCTCAATCAATACAGAATCTGATCAATGTCAATCTACTGATGTTTCGACGGCATAACAATACAGTCATGATAACCCCGTCTATCTCAACGTCACAGATATAATATCAGAATTCATAACCAGTATCAGTACAACTCATAAACTGAATAATAACACAATTCTGATATAGAATCTCAACTAAATCAACTCTGAAATTCATAACAATTTCATAAACAGTCTATTCTTTAATCTGACTTTGATTCTATGATGTCTAACATGTCAAGAACATCATATATGAATTCCATTTAATTCTGACAACATCATAATTTCAAAACCTATCAAAACGTAACAAAACTTACGCCCAGTTGTAGCCTGCGTCTATAGGAACACAGTACTGAAGTCGGATTCAAAAACAGATGGACGGATTTCTCACAAAAGGCGTAAGGATTTTCTTTCTTTTTCTGAAGCTTCCCTTTCTCCCTTCGTTCCTTTTTTTCTGAATAATTGCAAGGTATATATATATATATACGTTGCATTCCAAGACACCATGTGGCGATTTTTCATGATGCATGCCGCGCGCATATGCGCGCACAAATCCGCGCATATGCGCCGGTAGTTCTGCCCGGCTGCCTGTTGCATAAATCTTCTCGCGCATATGCGCGATATGCGCGACGTTTCTCGCGCATATGCGCGAGATGGTCTGTCTTGCATCTTCCCTTAATCGCGCATATGCGCGCCTTCCGCCGCGCATGTGTGCCGAACTCTCTGGACGTTCCGCGCATATGCGCGCATTCAAGCCGCGCATGCGCGTCGATTATATTCTTCACACCTAATGTGATTCCTTCTTTCGGCTCTCCCGATCTGATCCGTTCCGTCTATAATCATCTTTAAATAAATAAATAAATCATTTCAGATTAATCTCAGATTACAGTAAAAAAATCTTGGGCCTTACATTTCTCCCCGTCTTAGATCGGAGTTCGTCCTCGAACTCGCAAGTAATCAATTCAGACATATCAGAAGAACTGTATATAGAGTTTAAATCAGAAACTCACCTCGATGAATCAATTCTGAAACCTCAATCTCATATCAGATTCTGTCTTTCAAATAATCTCTTTGCTATTCTGAAAATCTTACTGTGTTTTCAACAACAGAATAATTTTCATTTTCTTCTGCATCAGTTTCATTTTTCTTGCTCTATCTCTGACTGTATCAGCTCTTATCTCAGATATCTTTGAGTCATTATCCTTATACGCAGGAAATCTGCAGTTCTCATTGTACCAGAATGCACAAAGTAATAATGCTTCGTTTTCAATAGTGCTAACATCCAGCACTACGGCTCTATAAATAACTTCCCATAGCTGGATAGTATAGAAAAGAGTTTGTGGTATATTCTGCCACAAGCACAAAATCAAGCAAAATCACAATCTGATATACTCTACTCCGGCATTCTAGTTATTCTGACCACTTTTTTGACATCGATCTGTGTCATTTGGTCATGTTTGTACATTATCTGGTACAAACTAATAGATATAGATTGAACAATCTGTCAATCACAATCATATTACATCACAATCTGGAAAGTATTGCAGTGGTCTTATTACGAAATTCATCGAAATATACTCCCCATGTCTAGTAAAGAATATACAAATTCTGTAATAAATCTTCTGATTTCTATCTTTCTGTCTTCATTTATTGGCAATTCAGACATTTCAGTACAAGTTCTGCCAACATTTCAGTACCAATTCTCTCACAATTGATTTAATCTGTCTATATCAAAACTATATGTTCGAATTATCATATACTTTCTGTTACCTGAACGATTACTGAATCCATTTCTGTGCGCTTCTGACCCTATCTGTCATTCCCAATTCGAACTATTTGGTATAAACAATCAGTTAATAATATAAATTAAAGAAAAATATCTACCTGGTATTCGGTTGTGATTATCGATATCAAATTCTGCTGTACAATTCTGAAACATTTGAAATTATAAGATAATCATTCTTATACAATACGAATCACATATCTGTCACTCTGATCGATGCTCTGCTCTGATTATCGAAATCTAATTCTAGCCTTCTGATCACATTTCTGACTCACTGAAATTCTCGAATTCAACTCTGATTCGAATTGAACTGTTATAATCTCAACGGTTCACAATGCTCTGTATCAAATACGGCTGTAGAAATATAACAATACTCAGGCAGACACAAAACAACAATCGTATACGAAAATCTGTCAATTCAGACCAAACATAAATTTCTGACATTTCTGAAATTTCTGATATTTCTGATCTTTCTGATAGCGGTATCATTCTCAGTCACTGATCATGATCTCAACTGTGTCAAAATCAATCAGTATACTAACTTCAGATATCACATACTCTGAATACAATCTGTTTCAAGCAGGATTCTTATCTGAATAATTTCTGTATACAATAATCACAGTTCTCAGAATATTCAATACAATCTTCAGATATTCGATTCAATCAATCAGATGCAGTAAGTATATCAAGCTATCATAGATACAACAAGCATGAACTCAACAGAATATCTCGGAACATACTGAAACATGCCAACGAGAAACACTAAATCAGATGTAACTCCTGGTCGGTACTCTTCTACTGATCTTTCAATTCATTCTGTATCATTCTGTACATTCAATGTCATTCTGTGCTGAATTCTAAAGCACAAACAGTACCTGATCTCAATTCAATTCTGGAATCTATCTTTCTGATATAAAGCAAATCTGAAATCTTATCTGGGCAAACATCAGCCAACTCATACATCATTGGCAAATCTGCCAATGCTAAACTCGATTGCAGTATGTCTACTGAATACATAAGGATACCATCTGTTCCTTTCTGTAACAATCGAGTCATAGACAACACAGATATCAAAGGAATTCTAGATCTAGAATCCTTACTGTGGAATCTCTACTCAACCATATCTGGTTTGAATCTTATACTCTCCTGAAAGGAATCTATCATAATTCTGTACTTGTTCAGTATATTAATATCAATAATGCAGTCAAATCAGAAAACACAAGTACATCAAAAGTTAACTCGATCTCATTCTTCTCTTACCGTAGTATAAAATATTTTACAGAAATCTCTGATATTAACATCTCCCCCAAAAGGTAAGGATATCAATACTACAGTATAAACAGACCCAACAGATACAGCATATCTCCATGCAACTTAGTCAAAAATAATCGTAGAGAATGCATTAGTATATATCAATATATATGCAATCTAATCATAAAAGAACAGTACCTGCCACTATATCATCAAGTGTGCTCTGGGTCTGTTCCTCGATCACCACCACCAGATGGTCCATCTCCCTGAAATCTGCGGGAACCTCTCTGTGGACAGACTCTCGCAAAATGTCCAGACTGTCGACAGATATGGCAACTACCGGTCACTCCCTGGCATTGCTCCGTGGAATGTCTCCCTCCGCAAATCCTGCAATACACTCCAGTATAACCTGGGCTGGAACCACTGGAGCTAGTTGAACTGCTCAGTCCGCTCCCTAACTTCTTGAATGGCTTCTTTCGAGCTTTCAGCAAATCTTGCTTTCCACTCGTGCTGCCGCGATCAAATCGGAGAGGGGATTGCTGTGTCTGGGGTTGCATCGCACACACCCTTTTTAGTTGTCTAATCAGACTCGCTTCCGCTCTCTTTGCTTTACTCAAGGCATCAGCTAAATGATAAGGTCGCTGCATATTCATCAATGCAACTATCTCCGATTTCAATCCTCTGATGAACTAATCCGTTACAGCTTCATCATTCCCAATTACATTAGGAGCAAAACATAGTAGAGTAGAGAATTTAGCAACATATCCTTCAATATTCAGTTGACCTTGTCTCAAATTCTCAAACTCTGCTTTCTTGTCCTCCCGGTACGAAACTGAGAAAAATCTTCGATAAAATTCAGTTCTGAATATTTCCCACGAAATCACTGTACCTCTCTGTTCTAGCATTCTTTTACTTGTAATCCACCAACTTCTGGCAGTCTCTCGTAACTGGTGGAATATCAGTTTAATTCTCTGCTCATCTGAATAATCAAGTAAATCAAACAGTATTTCTATGTCATCAAACCAGTTCTCACAATCTTCAGACGTCTCGATACCACTCAGAATCGGCGGCTGAAATAACTGAAACTCTTCCAACTGTATTTCCATATGAGTTTCTGATACATCTATCTGTTCAGTCGAAGTACTACCCCTTTCTGGAATTCTCCGTGGAGGTTCATCTGCTTATCAAAACATTAGTACTCAAATACTACAAATCTGTTCCAATCTTTCTCTGATCATCTTACTGCTGATCAAGAATCAAATCTGGTTCATACTCAATAATACATATTACCAATTCAAATCAGATATTTAGATAACATGTATGTTAAAGCAGTAAAGCATAATGTCATGCCAGCACACACAATGTAAGTCAACATTAAAATAAATCTCATGCTAGCAATCACATGCAAGAAAAGAAAACTCAATCTACCCCACTCATTCTCTTCTATCTCAGTCTAAAGGATCTATCGCTCTGATACCACCTGTTGTGGGGACCCGGACGCTAATCATCATCTTAATCATCTTTGGGATTTAATTATCAATTAAGATAAACAGGGTCTAAATTTTTGTTTTAAAATGCGGAAGGTAATGGAATCAATCTATTATACAAATCAGTATAATAATTCAAATCTTGTACAACATGCTTCTAGTTCAAACTAGTCTAAGGTTTAACTACTAAATTTCAAGTATTAAAACAAGTCTACAATAAATCCGGAGTCACCACTCTAAACTCGTCTTCTCTCATCATCTTCTTGACCCCGATCTTGTCCCACCTGTTGTCATGCACACATACAAACAAGACAACAGCCGGATACTCCGGTGAGAATAAATCTCAGTATAAATAATGTATACATGCAGTTAATTGAATTAACATAAAAGCATGAATTATATCTTATTACATGTAGCATAATCAAACAACATGTATTATTACCAGTCTGTAAATAAAACATGAATCGTAATCTACGAAACATAAATCAATACAAATCTGTAAATCAAGTTCTAATCTCGATATCTAAGACTCGACTCATCTCTCATTCTAATCTAGGGATCCCGGTGAATAGGAATGTAACAAATCTCCCACCTATCTCTTACGTTCGCGGTGGTTGTAATTTGCTACGTTCCTATTTACGGACTTGGCCCTTGCTATATCGAATATCTATGATAAAAGCGGCTCTACTCATAATCACATCGATATGACCAAACGTCCGGTGTCTTGGAGTATCTACCAAGACTATGCCTGTTCTGACAATGTGCAATGGGTCACTGACGGCTCTGTCATAGTCTGGCCCCTCTGTCAGTGACTCTTATTCAATAGCTCTCTGCTTTCTACTTTCTATGTCAATAGAATAAACATAATCAGTAAAACATAAAGGTATAAAAACAATACCATATAAGTATGTGGTTTAGGGAAACTCGAGTAGAATCTAACTCAAGTCGATCTCCCAATAAACATCAATTTATACCTTTGTCTTCTCGGTCTGATGAAGACGAAGTCTCGTATCCCAATCTGTCCATATCCAAATCTGATAATGACAATCATATAAATACCATATCAGTATATAACTCAATTTAAGACCTGTTCTTATCAATACTCAAATCGGTATATAATCTGATCCATATCTGAACAAGGTACAATCTAATTCATATCAATGATATCACGATACAATCGAAATCATTACTGAATTTGATCAATCTCAATCAATACTGAATCTGATCAATATCAATCTACTGATGTTTCGACGGCATAACAATACAGTCACGATAACCCCGTCTATCTCAACGTCACAGATATAATATCAGAATTCATAACCAGTATCAGTACAACTCATAATCTGAATAATAACACAATTCTGATATAGAATCTCAACTAAATCAACTCTGAAATTCATAACAATTTCATAAACAGTCTATTCTTTAATCTGACTTCGATTCTATGATGTCTAACATGTCAAGAACATCATATATGAATTCCATTTAATTCTGACAACATCATAATTTCAAAACCTATCAAAACGTAACAAAACTTACGCCCAGTTGTAGCCTGCGTCGATAGGAACACAGTACCGAAGTCGGATTCAAAAACAGATGGACGGATTTCTCACAAAAGGCGTAAGGATTTTCTTTCTTTTTCTGAAGCTTCCCTTTCTCCCTTCGTTCCTTTTTTTCTGAATAATTGCAAGGTATATATATATATATATATACCTTGCATTACAAGACACCATGTGGCGATTTTTCATGATGCATGCCGCGCGCATATGCGTGCGCGCATATGCGCCGGTAGTTCTGCCCGGCTGCCTGTTGCATAAATCTTCTCGCGCATATGCGCGACGTTTCTCACGCATATGCGCGATATGTTCTGTCTCGCATCTTCCCTTACTCGCGCATATGCGCACCTTCCGCCGCGCATGTGCGCCGAACTCTCTGGACGTTCCGCGCATATGCGCGCATTCAAGCCGCGCATGTGCGCCGATTATATTCTTCACACCTAATGTGATTCCTCCTTTCGGCTCTCCCGATCTGATCCGTTCCGTCTATAATCATCTTTAAATAAATAAATAAATCATTTCAGATTAATCTCGGATTACAGTAACAAAATTTCGGGCCTTACAGTATTTGTTTTCATGTTTATTGTGTGAAAAAATTCATGTGTGATATGCAAAGTTTGAGCAAAAAATAGTTGGATTGATTTTGAAACATTTTTTAATCTCAAAACCCGAGTTTGCTGTCATTTTTATTATGGTGAATTTTCGGTTGACTTTTTGGAAAAACTTTCAACATATAAAATATAATACTTTTTGATACCTTTTATTTGACAGTAAATTCGTAATGTTTGGACAAAAAACAAGTGAGTTATGATCATTTTTGTGGGACTGCTCAAGCTGTGAAATTTTTGTGTCATAAAACTCGTCATCCTCTATTATTTTGAATTCTGCGACTTATAGGTTGGTTTTCTGGTAATGTTTTAAACATATGATTTGTAGTACTCTGTGTTATCTTCCATTTGATAGCAAATTTGTAATTTTTTGAAAAGAAACGAGGGAGATATGACTTGTATCGTAAAACCGCACAAGATAGAAATGTCTGTGTCACAAAATCCGTGACCCTCTGTTATTTTGAATTCTAAGACTTATAGGTTGGTTTTCTGGAAATATTTTCAACATATGAGTTGTATTAATCTGTGTTATCTTCGATTCGATAGCAAATTCGTAATTTTCTGATAAGAAATGAGAGAGATATGCTTTTTATCGTAAAACCGCTCAAGCTGTGAAAAGTTGTGCATGTTCTTCACGTTTTCTCAAGTTTTGGTTATAGGCTTCGTTGTGATCTCTTGAATCTTTGCTGTTGTGGTTAGGGCAGCATTTTCAGGGCGTTCCAACGAAGCCCTCGACATTTTTAAGTGTGTTCGACGTGCAAAAAGAAAATTTTTTATTTTAAGGTAAGCTAAATGTCTTGTGACCAACTATGAACAGGTTTGGAAGCCGGAGAACGTGTCCGGAGACCTCTCCACCCCAGTAAAATATGACCGAGTTTTGATCAGGATTGAAAATTGGTAAAGTATGACCAGGGACCAATCCACCCGGTAAAATATGACCGGGGATCTTATGTATGTGGTAGTGGACATCCCTGCCAGCCCAGTACTGTGGTTTAGTCTGATCAGGTGCATTTATGTTACGGGTCACTTGCTTTGAAACATATCTCTATGCAAAATTATGATGTTTATGTATGCTCAAGTATGTATGATGCAAGTATGTTAATGAAAAGTTTTATGAGACGATGGCATGCTATGTTTATGTATGTACGTTCAAGTTTAAGTATGTATGGTCTACTTTAAAATGCATGTGGTTTTATTATGTATAACTTGTTATTCTCAGTTTGTACATGTTGAGTCTTTAGACTCACTAGACTTGATCGATGTAGGTGAAGACGAGTACGAGGAGACGAGAGATGGGGATCAGTGAGTTGGCTCGGACTGCGCGGAGGCTAAATACGAGGACCGCTTACGTTTTTAGAAATTTTTATGCACGTATCAAATACTCTGATTTTCACGGGATTAATTTACGATGTTTAAACAAGTGCTTTTGCAAACTTTGGTTGTAGTTGTTTTATTTAAAATATTTTAGACGAGCAGATTATTTTTTTCGCAATTTGAAATTTTATTATTTATTTAAGAAAATTTTTATTTTTTTCGCAAAATTTTAAGTACGTTACATTTAGGGTCCAAGGGAAAAACGGTCATTTTACACCTGGGTAGTAGAAAAAGGTCTGGCAAAGTTCCGAAGAATCATAACGAATGTTAAATGATATTTTAAAAACGTTTATGATGAAACTATAAAATATTATTATTTATGATAAAGCTGTGCAATTTTTACTGTTAAAAATGTTATTTTCCAAATGTGGAAAGGACACGATATTTTATGATTAAAAAGAAAAGGAAAAATATTTTGAAGGATGTGAACTGACTGCGACATAAAAGATATGATATATGATTTTTTGGAATATCGTGAGGGAGAAGGCCCCAAAGGGAGCCCGTTTATGGGGAAAAGGTTCCAGAAGGAGCCCAACGATCGTATTTTCATTTTACGTCGGAGCTTAATGCCCGTCTCCATGCGTAATGGTGAGCTAAGACTGATCGGTCGACCAGAGGATAAAGCTAGTCATTTTCAGGGATCAAACTTCATCCAAAATGATAAATGATTGTGTGAGGCCCAGGGCCGAAGAGGACGGGGGGTGATCGCCGGTGCCATCAGTTGCACGGACAATGACCGGCTCCTGGCAGGCTTCTAGGTGGAGGGAAAATGAATGAACCGACCCACACGAGAATGAGAGGGATTCCGAGACTGTTCAATGTAATGGACTGTACAGTTGAAGAGGGCTTGAAAGATTTGATTTGTACTACTCATATCACGAAGCTGCATCTTTTTTTCGGTAGCTCATCACATAAGAACTCTAAAGTTAAGCGTGCTTGACTTGGAGTAATTTTGGGATGGGTTACCTCCTGGGAAGTTTCCTATGGTGCGTGTGAGTGAGGACATAAGCACGTTGGAAAGACTCGTCTTGGTACAGTGAGGACAGTCATCAAATCTGGGGCGTTACAGTTGGTATCAGAGCCGACCTCTCTTAGTACGGTGTGGTTCGGAGACGAACGAAGCGGAAGCTGGTGGGCATGTGAGGCCCGGAGCCGAAGAGGGCGGGGGGTGATCGCCGGTGCCATCAGTTGCACGGACAATGAGCGGCTCCTGGCAGGCTTCTAGGTGGAGGGAACATGAATGAACCGACCCACACGGGAATGAGATGGATTCCGAGACTGTTCAATGTAATAGACTGTACAGTTGAAGAGGGCTTAAAAGATTTGATTTGTACTACTCATATCACGAAGGTGCATATTCTTTTCGGTAGCTCATCATATAAAAACTCCAAAGTTAAGTGTCCTTGAGTTGGGGTAATTTTGGAATGGGTTACCTCTTGGGAAGTTTCCTAGGGTGCGTGTGAGTGAGGACATAAGCATGCTGGAAAGACTCGTCTTGGTACAGTGAGGACAGTCGTCAAATCTGGGGCGTTACAGATTGAAAGCTTTACGATTTGACGATTTATGATTTATTTATGCTTACATGTTTATTTTAAATAAAAGTATGATTTAATGTATGTGCTTGTATATGTATTATTTGCTACTCATGTTTGGAACGTGCTGAGTCATTAAACTCACTAGGTTTGAATGCTGCATGTGATGATGATATTGAGGGAGGCGTTGACGCTTGAGTGGATCGAATCCGAAAGTACACTCCCGAGGGACATTATTTTCCGCATTAGCTTGATAGCCAAAGTTTTAAAGGATTTTGTTAATGAGTTAATTATAGATTTTTATACTTTATTTTGAAGATAGTTTGATCGTGTTAAAGGTTGAAGTTGAATGTTGTTAATCAACGATATAGAGATTTTTATGTACTTGAGATTTTAAATGTTAAATTACTTGAATTTTTGGAAATGTTAAGTTATTTTAAATGGTGAATTTTTAAAATATGTATGAAAAAAAAATTATTAGGATTTTATGGTTAAAAGGTAGGAGACGTAAGAATTTTAATTGTCAAAACACAATTTTTAAACTTTTGTTGGCCTTTATATGCAAGAAAACGATACTACAAAAATTAAAGGTTACTTCACATACATTTCAGTCAATACCTAAAATCATTATTATTTCCTTCATATTAGCCGTATATAAGTTAATCAATGCGCTTACTCTGCCCACGTAAAAGCATTATTCAAGGCCTGTAATGATCTAGCAACAAAGGGCTGGTATTCGAACAGCGGTGAACCCATTCTGAGACATGAACCTGAAAGCATCTGCTACAATGTAGGTGTCCCAATGGTTCTGTTTTATATGCAATAACAAATGTTCATCAACCCCAATTCAAATTTACCGTCAGTGTCACTATTTTGTATTACTTTTACAACTTACCTTCATTACGTCAGGAGCTTGATCAGGACCATAACCAATGGTCAACTGATATTCACCTTTTAGGGTTTTCGCTATTCTTAATGTGAATACAGATGGATTTTGATCCCTTCAACCATTTAGATCTCCCCCATAATCAGCTGTCACTGAATCATCGGACAATACCTTCACATATATTGTTATAGTAGCTGTCCGCAAGTCAACTTGTGGCTCGGGCTTTTATTGATTCTAATGTAAAATAATCTTTATTTTATGATATTTTACGATTTTATCCAATTACGGCATTATACTTTATTTGTATACCAATGCAAGTTGTATATATAAAGTCATTGAATATACAATAGGTACAATGAGGTTTGTCTCTCAATATAAGATCATGAAACTCATTAGGAAGTGTACTGTATATTATAAACAGGTTCCTAATCGAATCAGCCACCTAAAACAACGATAAAGATCGCTTGAACTCAATACTAGCATATGTGATGTAAACGCCATATTTCGTTGGCAAGGGCATAGAGATGTCCATTCACACGAATGAGTGATCATATGATGATGCACTGAACAACCCTCCGTCAGACTGTCCAAGTGGTTCTCACTTATCAAGTGGAATAGTCCGCAGTTATGGTTGTACACCATTAGTCCTTCGACCCAGGACAATGTATGGGCTATAAGTACTAGCATGCACTTTGATCCGTTTACCGCCTCTATTCAGAGTCATCAGTTGGAGAGGTTGAATGTAGTTTCGAAATACGTAGGAGCAAATGCATTATAGTCGTGAATTCACCATTTGCCTACCGGTAAAGATATCTTATGTGATCTGATGAGTAAATAGTTCAAGGAACCTCTAGCCAGAGTAAGACATGTGCAGTTTCCTCAGTTGTGCATACCATGACACTATTACTCAAAGATAAATCACACCGTTATCGAATTTATATGCACTCTCGATATAAAAATGGTTGCAGGTTCGATTAGGATATATGTGTTGAAGGAACAGTACTGTACGCTAACCATGACTAAAAGTTCTTGCAGGCACTATCAGTGATACATTGGTGATCATGAGGCGATGCTACTAGATGCTCTTACCATGATCTGATGGGTGCAATCAGAAATGATTTTTGACATTTTTATCAACGTGTTGATGAAAAGAATGGTGCTAACTAAGGTAATTAAGCCCGAATAATAATAAATGTTATTCTGAATCACATGGAGATGTGAATCCATGGCTAGCTGTATTCCTGAACCATTGAGGTTCACACAAGTATCGGATTCTGTGTTCCCGTTGACAAAGTCATAGTTCAAGAAGTTGAAATTTGGCGACTATAGTTTGATGGAGATCAAACAGGAAGCTTATAAAAGCGTTTGTAAGTGGATTCCAAAAGATGGAAGAAATGGAAGTTAGCTTAATTGGTAAATAAGGAAGGAGAGTGGAACTGCCTGTTTTGTAAAGGAGTTCACTAAACTGGCAGTCGCCCAATATGGTAAGTGAAAATTTTGATCTTCGAAATTTTCATTTTTCATTATATGAACGAGACTTATATCTTGAATACATCGACGCTCTCGGATCATCGATTGGAGTTATAATGAGTTCGGAATAATTTATCTAGCGAGTTGAGAATTTACTAATAAAATAATTGTACTAATAGTGGTGACTACTAACATGTACAAATTCTCATAAATATTATAGAGAAGTTTAGAATTAAATTAAACAAAGAGTTAATTTTATAAATTAAATAATTGCTTTTTAATTTATTATACATATATGTTTTATATGTTGATATAAAATATGTGTATGTATATATATGGTATTAATATATATATCATGTATTATCAAAAGTTGATTAATATAATATATATTAATAAAATGGAAATTTAAAATTAATGAAATATGTAGAGTCCTAGTAACACAGGACTAGGAGTCCTTGCGGGAGATGGACTCGTAAATTGGATTAAGAATCTCATTCTATATATACACCATGAGGGGCCATTAATCGATACCGAAAGAATTGCACACAAAGACATCAAAGACTCTCTTCCTTTTGCTTTGCCAACTCTCGGCCACGTTGATATTTTACAAGGAAAAATTTTGGCCATCTTGTTCCTTCCATCGCCGCCGTCGTTACAACGTCTTCGGATTTTTGAAATTCGGAGGCTACAGTCTCAACGCACAAATCGCTCGTGATTTCTAGTGCAGTCCAAGTGAGGAACACAGCTTCTGATCGTAGACCTGATTAGACGATAAAAACCGGAGTTCCGTTCGTAGGGAATTACAAGAAGGGCTATCTCCGCTTAAAAACCGGAATAGTTTGGATTCCAACGTTCTATACGTGCATGTGTAATTCTAAACGCCCTGTGAATGAATTTTTAAATATACGATGCCCAACAACGTTTCGATTGTCGAAACGCAAAATTTTAAACTTGCGCTGCGTCTTGGACGCGAGAAATTCACTGTCCCAACATATATCACACAATACAACAAGGAATTATGATAATGTATACAAAGATTTGCTCATTAGATCTATGTTAGACTCCCGCGTGTTTCGAATTCAACTTAGCATCCAAATTCTAGGGGTGATTCGTACAGCTTGAAGAAACATATCTCATGCATGGTTATAGCACTGCACACTTCAGGTGTTGCTACTTGTGCTGCGTTAGGATATCATCCTATAATGTTATGAATAAGCTCTATTATCAACTGTTTCATGAAAATAATTGATGCAAATTGTTAGTAAACTTATAACTCATTATAACTAGCATATATTGTCCACTTTCTAAAATCTAAATTTTTTGAATTTTTAAATGACTATATCAATCAACCATATTCTAAAAACTACTGTAAAAAATCATAGAATGAAAAATGATAAAATTTTCATAAATTCTAAAAAATTACTAAAACTAATTTTTTTTTTGTTTTTTGCGATTTTAATTTTAGAATAATTTTCAGATTCTTTTATACAAAAGTTAATTAACAATTGAACATTTCAATGTATATACGCCTGGTAGTACATATATAGTGTGTGGCCAAGCGGGCTTTTGCTGGGCTTAAAATTTTTAAATAATATTATTTTATATATGAGATTTTTTAAATTTTGGGATAAAAAAATTTATTTTGGCCAACTAAAAAACCTGATTTCGAAATGCTACTTATACTTTTAGGCTATGTTTGTTGTGTAGGATATGATAACTAATTGGATTGCTGATAAAACTTAAAGTAAGGATACATAATGTGTAGTGATGAAGAATATTTTGTTTGATAAGATTTTAATGAGTATGATAAATTTTACATTTTTGTTGTTAGAGACAAAAATACCCTAAACTAACATTGATGACAATTTGGTATATAAAATGATATTTGTAGCAATGTTTTCAAAATCATGTGTTCAGCTATTAATAAATAAATATTTTATAAAATTTTAAATTATAGATATGTATTTATCTGATAATTTATTTTTTTAATAAAAATTAATATGATTTTGCATTTTATCTCATTTTTTTCTCTATTTTTTTAAGCGCGGAGGATGATATATGGATTTCTAATTATTTTTTTCTCTATTTTTTAAATTTTATTTAGTTTCATCATGAAATTATTTATGTGATGTGTGTGCAAATAAAAAAAATATAAACCATCTGTTGGTAAAATGGTAATTTACTTTATATTTTAGGAATTGGATTATCAATCCTCCCAAAACAATGTGATGTCTTTTCACCAAATAAGTTTTTTATCATGATCTTCTTGATTAATTGGACCAATAAAAAATGAGACAAACATGAATTTAACAATCTATCCTTTGCTTATCACCCATACCAAATATACCCTTAGTATATGAACGATTATCATACAAAGGAATACTTTTATATATATACATTGACGAAATTGTAATTATAATAATTATTTTGCTAATGTGGACTTATAATTACATCTTTTTTTTTATCAGACATTATCACATATAATTTAAATGACCAATGTTTTTTTGCATTTCATTTATATTATTTAGGCTCCTTTATGAGTAAAGTTGTTCTTATAGTAAAATGGAGCGTATGTAAAGTTGATTCACTGTAGCTTAATGTAATTATTTTGAATCATCCACTCGAGACTCCAGTGATTATATTGGCATTTGTATGACCAATATGCCCATCCAAATGAGGCTCTTCCATACACATTTAACTGAGCACTTGCATATCTTTGGTAGTCTTGCGCTCCTGCGTTTTGAACTGCCCATTCACCGGTCCATTCTCCTGCGTCAAGAGATGAAATGGTAGGACGACTCGAGTCAAATATGAACGAAACAAATATGTGAAGCCTTTCCTTGCACACCAAATTTCTAACTCGAGTTATGGAAACAAGCCACTAATTTTTCTAGCAAACACTGTTATTTATTTTCCCATGGTGAATAATGGAGCAAAATAGTTAGAGAAATACACTGAGAGAAACCAACTTACCTACAAAACTTAGAGGGCCATTGGTTTGAGTCACTTGTTGCAAACTATTTGCTCTCTGATTATTGATGTAATCGATATTCTGTTCGACATTAAGCGTTGTAAAATAATCCCAGTAAAGATTGTAGTAGTGAACGTCAATGACTAAAAGGGAGAGGCCACCGGCTAGGGGAAGGAGTTCTGTGTTGCTAGCATCTCCCAATCTGTTGGATAAGATGACATAAGCACTTGAAGTATGCTTCCTCACTGCATTGTATCCTGCTCTATAGTAGTTGCTCAAGTCATCTAAACTCACCCCTGGTGCTAACGGCTCGTTCATGAGCTCGATCGCTGCTAGACCTAGCCGATTACCATACCTGAAACACAAGGACACAAGCTGAGAACACATGCAAAGAGGAATGAATCAGCCCATGACTTGACTAGGGGGCGTGGGACGGGACAAGATGAGGCTGAGGGAGATGATCATCGACCCTCTCCCAAATTCTTGAATAGCCCATATGATCTAAATCTTTGTTTTCCAAAACCTTTTAGCAAGAAAATCGATTACTGCAACTGTCTGTGGGATGTACGAGGCACCCCACTCTTGATATCCGTCTCGTGTTCCACTATGATCGTTTCCATTCTGTGATCCCGGAGCTGCATGAAGATCAACTATCACCTTCATATTGTACTGCCTGCATACAATATTCACACATCTTTAATCTAATATAAACAATTAAGTACCCTCCGTCATTCATTTGTAATACATAAAAAGAGAGATCCAATTTGCACCCCTGACTATTTCCTACACATTGGCCATATCACGGTTAATCAATACGCTTACTCTGCCCACGTGAAAGCGTTATCCAGAGCATGTAACGAGCCGGCGACAAATGGTTTCGGCGCAGGGTCATACATAATCCACCACCCGACCGGTATTCGAACAGCTGTGAGCCCATTCTGAGACATGAACCTGAAATCATCTGCTACAATGTAGGTGCTCCAATGGTTCTGTTTTATATGTAATGACAAAAAATTCATTAATCCCAATTCAAATTTTGTGACACCATCACTTATTATACACCTCTCGTTACAAATTACCATCATTACTGCAGGAGCTTGAGCAGGACCATAACCATTTGTCAACTGATATTCACCTTGTAAGGTGTTCACAATTGTTAGTTTGAATACAGATGGATTTTGGTCCCCCCAATCATTTGGATTCCCTCCATAATCAGCTGTCACTGAATTCCCAGATAATGCCTTCACATATATCACATAACACAAGAACAAATTTTCAGAATCTATGCATAAATTTTCTCAGTTAGATCCCCGTTAAGCATATGTCAGTCCAAGAATGGGATTTCAGCCCAAATACTTCGTTTGTAATACAAATGGCACTAACAATACCTGAAAATAAAGGCCATTAGGTGCAAGAATACGGATTCGGAGAGGATCGGTGCCATTCCTTACAATAACAAAGGTTTCAGTACTCCCAGGTTGAGCTGCTTGAGCAATCGCTGTTCCACCCATTATCCCGATGAAGTCTTTGTTGAACACTCTGAAGTTGAACGTTCTCTCATCAATTCTCCATAACTACACCAATATACATCATATTAATACTGATTATAATACAAACAAAAATTATTTTACACAAAACTCTTACATACCCTGAAAGTCTCCCAGCCGGAGGCGGCAGTGCGGTTGGCCACCAAGATGGATCCACCGCCGCTTTCGGCACAGAGATACATGTTCAGACTTGTGGACTTGATCTGCACTTGACTTCCATCCTTCATTATAACAATCAAAATAACACAATTATTAATTAGTTCAACAGTTTTATATATGATAATTCATTGACTGATCGCATAAACTAAAGAAAATCAAGATTGTATTTATTACAAGAAGATCTTTGTTCGGAATCCCATTAAAGAGATCAGGTGTCATCCAGCCTTCAGCAACAAGCCATGCACCAAGGTTTACTGATTTATAAGGTGGATTCTGTGCACAAGTTCTCTTCAGTGTTGCTGCACATAAAATAACAAATGACCGCAAACAAATTGAATCAACTCTTTTCATTTTCGTTTTCAAATCTCTTTTCATGGGAAATGGAAAGAGTTATGGGGATATTTATGGAGATACTTCCATGGCTGACCAAGAATTTCTTGTGGGGTCCCATAAACACTTTTTATGAAAAGATGAAGTTAGAATAACTTTATTTTAAAGGCATCTTAACCTTTCAACTTTTGTTTGAAATAGAAACAGTTTCTTTAAACAGAAACTAGATCGACTAGCTATAATTTTGTTTGTTAACCTTTTTCGCTTCCAAATCTGCCAAAACTATATTATCTTATTTGGTTGTCAAGTACTCTTAACGTAGGAACGTAGGTAAAAATTTGTGTGAGACGGTCTCACGGATCGAATTTCGTGAGACGGATCTCTTATTTGGGTTCTTAACATGCCAAAAAAGACTTGTTGCATGCATCTTTTATTTTCCCTAAATTTTAGAAATTTTTTTTATATATTTTTTAGTCAACGATTCGGTTAATGATGTAAACCTAAATTGGCAATTCGGCGAGCCATGTTCTCATCGGTCAAAATTCAAACGAAATTTAATGGAAGACTTTTGGTTGATCATCGTGGTGATTTGAATATTCTAGATCGAATAAAGCGTGTAATATTCTACTATAGATTAAAAATATATTAAAATATTATAATTTATTTTTATAAAATATAAATTGTTAAATTTATCTAAAAAAATATAGAAGCTAGTCATAGTAATCCAATTTAGCATAAGTTCATTTATTTCAAAGCATTTCGTAAAAATCCAACGGTTAATTCTTTCTGAGAATAAATAACGATTACTTTTTCTAAATTTTTGACAAAGTCGACATCTATAATAATAGTTTCATTATTTACTCGAAAATAGAATTTAAATGGAATATGACGACTAAGATTTTATCCATTTAGATGAACTAGAATGTAGTACGTGCAAAGTACACGTCAGTTATGTATTTTCTGTGGTAATAATTGTTTTTGCTTGATAAAATATTCATAATGTGGTGATTGAGTAGTTGTATAATTTAAAATATTAAAATTACACCGTTATAAATTTTGATAAAAAGACAAGCATTTGATCTTACAATTATTATTACAATCGGTGTCACAGGTTTGATTCTTATTTATTGCAAAGATTGTAATTATTGGGAAGAGTCGTTGGGAAACTGCATCTGCGTGGTAGAACAATTGAATATGATGCTTGAGTTCATGTACGATTTACATGGTTAGAATTGCATCGAACTATAAATTTTGGTAAAGCGGCAAATGCTTGATCATATAAGTATAATAAAAGTATTTAAACAATAAAATTGAAATATCTAATAAAAATAAATTTTATATCATATAGAACATCATTAATTGAAAAAATTCAAAGAAAATGTTTTTCATCCAACACAAATAAATTAAAATATAAAAAAAATAAAGAGAAAAAAAAATTTAATCTTAAACCACAATTTACGTAGATAAAGTATCGGTAAGTGAAATATTTGCACTTATATTATCGTGTTAATTGATAATTATGTTAATGTTTCATAGCAGTTTTACGTGTTTTTGGTAGTCGTTCGTATCTTTCGAAGGGACATAAGTAATACACGCACTATGTGGCTACAAAGGTTTGTGATACCCCGGAAGAGCCCGGGTCATCCATGACTCGAGACATTAAATGGATAGCTAGGATCATGGTAAGTTTGCAGAAAGGAACTCAAAAGTAGTCGGGTAGGTGAGTGTCTGAGACGTCATTTACCCAGACAACCAGAGGCCCAAGTTTTCGGATGAATTTCCAGGTGATGGCACTCTACTCGGGATGCCTCGGTAATACTACAGCACTCAAGTGCGAGAGCGGGTGATATCTTATCTCGATAAAGTACCTAACAAAATCATACTGATTTGATGTGATGGACAAGACAGATAAACGTGACATGAACTTGATATTAGATGGCTATAAATGGTGTAACGCTCTGATCCGTTTTAGTAAAATAACAGCGGAATTTAAAATTTTCTTGAAGAAGGAAGGGTAAAAGTTCTTGACATAAAAATCTTTACAAACAAAGTAAATACATAATCAATGAAATGATAAAACCAAAATCCAAAATATCATTTTTATGATCATGTCCAAAATGCCATCAAAATATCTTCTTCCTTCCATCTTTGGTATGCATATAACTCCGGCCTACAATCAACGTCCCGGCTCATCGCTCTTATCTGCATCACATGAAATAACTGAAATGAGTATAAAACTCAGCAAGTGGAACTCTTACATAACAATGGATACATAGCATACTCTGTAAAACATGGCTTTGAAAACATTAAATACCATCAACTCTGAAACATGAATATCATAGCAATAATAACAATAACAATGGTATTTCTCTTTACTCTGGTCGAATTGATATCTAAATAGTATCTCTGTCTCTGTACCTTAAAACATTTGAATTCTCTCTTGGGCATTTTATCAAACACTTTGCATACTCTTTCTCTTGTATTCTCTTTTTCACAATTGAGACATAAAATGCCTCCAATATATATAACAAGTGTATCAATACATAATCATGAATCAAATGAAGAGAATAGCACATTAAAACCATTGAAATACCATACATATATTATCATGTGAGCACAAGAATGAAATTCCACTTACAACCCTTGGAGCAATTGATTCTAATCTCTTGGTACAAAACCTACAACAATAAACCATGAATAACACCATCAACAACTCAATAGTCCAACAACAATACCATAAAGCCATAAAACCAACACCATCAACAACCCATATCATCTCCAACACCAAAAACTAAGAATAAACTAGACCAAAAGCTTACCTTAGCTTCCTTGAACCCAAAACTATCTTGATCTCACTTCAATAATCCAACAAAATGCTTGAATCAAATGAAGGAAATGAAAGGAAAAGGAACCCTAGCTTCCTTGCTCTGAAGAAACCGAGAGAATGGGAAAGAAATGAGAGAAAAGTGAAGTCTCCACCTATTTTATACCTTAAAACACCAAAAACACGACTTTACTGTTCACTGACCGCGGGTGCGCTAGCCCATGCACCGCGGGTGCGCTATGCCTTCGGCAACTCATCCAAAAATTTGAAACAGTAGACCGCGGGTGCGGTCATCTTTTAGAGCGCGGGTGCGCTCTCCACTCTGCGCACAGCTTCTCCAAAGATTGCCTCCGAAACGCCTCTTCCCGTCATAATTTGGAAAAATGGTAAACTATAAAGTTGTAGCTCTATGTTTTTCTTACACCTCTCAAAATTTCAGATCATTTGGAGGTCTGAGTAAAAAGTTATGCTAAATCTTCCAACATGTGTCACTGGAGGAACGTCGAAACACACGACACACTTCGGGGCACTTTTGGCTTACCTTCCACAATGATTTGAACAAAACACAAAATAAGAAAGTTACACCTCTATGTCTTATCAAACCACTCCAATTGACCTCATACCAATTGGCTCAACATACGAATTATCATGAATTTAATCGTAATGACGCTACAATCAAACTACACAACATCTATCATCAACAATACTATAAATCATAAATCGTCATCCTTAACATCAAAACTATACTTAAACTTACCCAAATAGCCAATAATCATACGAAATCTTAAACCATACCGTTCACCAGACTTGGCTATTACAATCTCCCCTCCTTAGAGGAATTTCGTCCTCGAAATTGACGTCACTGCGCAAACAACTCAGGATATTTTCCTTTCATCTCATCCTCTGGTTCCCACGTGGCTTCTTCAATCAATTGATTCCTCCAAAGAACTTTAACAATGCCGATCTCTTTGTTTCTTAATACTTTAACTTTGCGATCCAGAATCTGGATCGGAATCTCTTGGTAAGTCAAATTCGGCGTCAAATCCAATGGCTCGTGGTGAAGAACATGGGAAGGATTCGCAATATATTTCCTGAGCATAAATACATGAAAAACATTGTGAACTCTGTCAAGATCTGGCGGTAGGGCTAACCTGTAAGCTCGATCACCAACTCTATCCAAGATCTCAAATGGGCCAATAAATCTCGGACTCAACTTTCCCTTCTTGCCAAACCGCATCACACCCTTGAGAGGTGCAATCTTCAAGAACACATGGTCGCCAACCTCAAACTGCAACGGCCTACGACGCACATCAGCATAACTCTTCTGTCTCGACTGTGCTGTCTTCATCGTCTCCCGAATAACAGCAACAACATCAGCTGTCTGTTGGACCAACTCTGGACCCAACATCTTCCTCTCACCAATCTCATCCCAATACAAGGGAGATCTACATTTTCGGCCATAAAGCGCTTCATATGGTGCCATGCCGATCGTCGCTTGGTAACTGTTATTGTACGTGAACTCAACTAAAGACAATTTGGAATCCCAACTAGCTGGATAGTCTATAGTACAAGCTCTGAGCATATCCTCTAAAATCTGAATAACTCTCTCTGATTGACCGTCTCTCTGGGATGATATGCTGTACTAAATGCTAACCGTGTACCCAATGCTCTGTGTAAACTCTTCCAAAACTCTGAAGTAAATCTAGGGTCACGATCAGACACAATCGACACAGGAACACCATGAAGTCTAACAATCTCTGCTATATACTCTTCAGCATACTGGTTCATGGAATACGTTGTCTTAACTGGAAGAAAATGCGCTGACTTGGTCAACCGATCAACGATAACCCAAATAGAGTTATAACATTTCTGCGTCCTTGGAAGACCAGTCACGAAGTCCATCGTAATATGCTCCCATTTTCATTGAGGAATCGGCAATGACAACAATGTCCCAGCAGGTCTCTGGTGCTCGATCTTCACTTGCTGACAAGTTAGGCACTGAGAAATAAACATGGCAATATCTTTCTTCATACCTGGCCACCAATAGAGTCTACGAAGATCCTGATACATCTTGGTACCACCTGGATGTATCGAGTATGGCGCGGTATGTGCCTCTGTCAAGACGTCTCGCCGAATATCATCACCAACAGGAATGCAAATACGGCTTCTGAAAGTCACCAAACCATCTCCATTCAATCCAAACTCTGAATTACCTCTCTCCTCTGTTCTGGCTCTCATCTCTGTCAACTGTCAATCACTGGCCTGCTCTCTATGGATCCTGTCCGTCAATGTAGCCCGAATAACCAATGCTGAAAAGCGAGCAATGGTTCCCGAAACAACCAAAGCTTTCTTTTCTCGCTGCAAATCTAACAACAATGGCTTTTGAATCAAAGAATTCAAAGAAGAACTCGACTTACGGCTCAAAGCATCTGCTACAACATTCGCTCTCCCTGGGTGGTAACTAATCATCACATCATAATCTTTGACAAGCTCTAACCACCTCCTCTGTCGCATATTGAGTTCTTTATGAGAAAACAAATACTTCAAACTCTTGTGGTCCGTGAAGATTTCACACTTTTCGCCATACAAATAATGTCTCCAAATCTTCAGGGCGAAAACCACAGCTGCCAGCTCCAAATCATGCGTAGGATAATTCTTCTCGTAGTCCTTCAACTGGCGAGAAGCATAAGCTATAACCTTTCCACGCTGCATCAGCACTGCACCAAGACCTTTCTTCGACGCATCAGTAAAAACAACAAAATCCTCTGAACCACTGGGCAATGCAAGAACAGGAGCTGTCGTCAACTTATCTTTTAACTCTTGAAATCCACTCTGACATTCATTGGACCACTCAAACTTCATAGTCTTCCTCGTCAGATTGGTTAACGGCAGGGCAATCTTGGAAAAATCTGACATAAAGCGACGATAATAACCCGCCAAACCAAGAAAACTGCGTACCTATGATACAGTGGTAGGAATAGGCCACTTCTGTATCGCCTCAATCTTTACTGGATCAACCGCTATACCATCCTTCGAAACAACATGGCCTAAGAAAGAAATCTGCTCCAACCAGAACTCACACTTCTTCAACTTAGCATACAACCTCTTCTCTCTCAACAACTGAAGAACAACTTTGAGGTGTTCTGAGTGAAGCTCTCTGGTCTTGGAATAGATCAATATGTCATCAATAAAAACAATGACAAAACTATCCAAATACGGCTTGAACACCCGGTTCATAAGATCCATGAAGACTGAAGGAGCATTAGTCAGACCAAACGACATAACCAGAAATTCGTAATGACCATACCTGGTCCGAAATGCCGTCTTAGGGATATCAGATTCCCTAACTTTCAACTGATAATAACCAGATCGTAGATCAATATTTGAAAACACTGTAGCCCCCTGCAATTGGTCAAAAAGATCATCTATCCGTGGCAACGGATACTTATTCTTAATCGTCACTTTGTTGATTTCTCTATAGTCAATGCACAACCGCAAAGACCCATATTTCTTTTTGACAAAAAGAACTGGAGCTCCCCAAGGCGAAGAACTCGGCCGAATGAAACCTTTATCCAAAAGATCCTGCAACTGTGCCTTCAACTCTTTCATCTCTGTAGGGGCCATTCTATACGGAGCCTTAGAAATAGGAACCGTACCTGGAACTAGATCAATCACAAATTCTACATCTCTGTCCGGCGGTAAACCCGGCACATCATCCTCAAAAACATCAGGGAACTCTCTCACAACATCAATATCATCAATATTCAACTTCACAATTCCATCCATATCAACAATCGAAGCCAAAAACCCATCACAACCTCTAAACAACAACTTCTTAGCCTCAAGACACGAAATAAAAGGAAAAACCAGCGAAGTACCTGTACTTGCAAGCATACCTTCCTTATTTGCATCATCTGAAAATTACACTGTCTTGGCAACGCAATCAATCACTGCACGGTAAGTTGATAGCCAATCCATGCCAAGTACAATATCAAACGCAACCATCGGAATAATAATCAAATCGGCATAAACCACTCGCTCATCAATTTGAACAGAACATGAATTCAAAATAGACGTCGGGCACAACACATCTCCCGAAGGCAATACAACATTAAACTGGAGGGGAATAATAGAAGGAACTATACCCAAAGATCTCAAAAATAATTCAGACATAAAAGAATGAGTAGCACCTGTATCAATCAATGTCGTAGCTACTCTACCTGAAATTAAAATAGTACTAGAGATCACGGAAGAATCAGGATTTATACCTTCCTTCGTCATAGTGAAGATGCGACCCTGCACCTTCTCTTTACCCGATCCTCTCGGACAATCTTTGGCAATATGGCCTGCAGTGCCACATCGGTAGCAAGTATAAGAACCAAACCTGCACTCTCCCCTGTGATGCCTACTGCACTTGGGACACAAGGGCCTCTCTGGATCAAATGGAACTGCAGGTGGTTTAGGACTCGACTCAAACTTGCCTTTTCCTTTGAAACGATCCTTTCCTCTTTGATTCGAACCCTGGCCTCTTTGAGCAATGGCCTGCTGTCTCGCCTGTCTCTCTCTTGCAATATCTTTCTCATCTTGCTCGGCCAACAAAGCCTTTAGCCACAATCTCTTTGAATGTCACCGCCTTCGACATATTGATGTCCCTTCTGATCTCTGCTCTAAGGCCTCTAATGAAATGAGCACCCTTGTCTTTGTCATTGGAGGCAATATACGGGGCAAAGAGACAGCCTTCTTCGAACTTCAGAATATACTCATCGACATTCATACCTCCTTGACGAAGCTCCAAAAACTCAGTCACCTTCCGAGCTCGAAGTGCATCAGGGAAGTACTTGTCATAGAAAAGATCAGTGAACTCCTGCCACTTCAATGCCGGTACATCCACACTTACCTTGGTAGCATTCCACCAAATGCGTGCAGCTTTGACTAACATGAACACTGCACAACTGATTCTGTCCTTGTCTTCAAAGTTAAGATGATCAAAAATAGCCTCAAGTGCCTTGATCCACTCTACTGCCACCAATGGATCAGTGCTTCCTGCAAACTCAGGCGGATCCATTCTCTTGAAAGCAGTAAATATCCCATCGGTTCCAACTGCTTGAGCCGCTTGGCCTCTCCCTTGTCCTCTACCTTGGCCTGTACCTTGCAGACGGAGCAACAGCTGGATCTGCTCACTATGGACCTTGGCCTGCTCTTTCAATAACTTGCCAAACTCGTCGACAACTCTAGATGAAGAACTATCCTCACCCTCTGAAGCCTTTCTCTTAGGAGGCATAACTCCTACAATGTGCTCACATAATACATATCAACCAATAACAATGAATAGATGCAAGAAAAGACATACCCGGACCGTTGAAAGTAGACGAAGTCATATGCATTGGTCCAAAGAACGGTGCTCTGATACCACTAAATGTAACGCTCTGATCCGTTTTAGTAAAATAACAGCGGAATTTAAAATTTTCTTGAAAAAGGAAGGGTAAAAGTTCTTGACATAAAAATCTTTACAAACAAAGTAAATACATAATCAATGAAATGATAAAACCAAAATCCAAAATATCATTTTTATGATCATGTCCAAAATGCCATCAAAATATCTTCTTCCTTCCATCTTTGGTATGCATATGACTCCGGCCTACAATCAACGTCCCGGCCTGTCGCTCTTATCTGCATCACATGAAATAACTGAAATGAGTATAAAACTCAGCAAGTGGAACTCTTACATAACAATGGATACATAGCATACTCTGTAAAACATGGCTTTGAAAACATTAAATACCATCAACTCTGAAACATGAATATTCTGAAACATGAATATCATAGCAATAATAACAATAACGATGGTATTTCTCTTTACTCTGGTTGGATTGATATCTAAATAGTATCTCTGTCTCTGTACCTATATCCCATCGATATAAATCGATAACTCTGAGGGATATAAGTCTATGGTCGTTGATCAACTAATTGCATGCAATCTCTGACTATGTATCTATCAATCCATAAAACATTTGAATTCTCTCTTGGGCATTTTATCAAACACTTTGCATACTCTTTCTCTTGTATTCCCTTTTTCACAATTGAGACATAAAATACCTCCAATATATATAACAAGTGTATCAATACATAATCATGAATCAAATGAAGGGAATAGCACATTAAAACCATTGAAATACCATACATATATTATCATGTGAGCACAAGAATGAAATTCCACTTACAACCCTTGGAGCAATTGATTCTAATCTCTTGGTACAAAACCTACAACAATAAACCATGAATAACACCATCAACAACTCAATAGTCCAACAACAATACCATAAAGCCATAAAACCAACACCATCAACAACCCATATCATCTCCAACACCAAAAACTAAGAATAAACTAGACCAAAAGCTTACCTTAGCTTCCTTGAACCCAAAACTATCTTGATCTCACTTCAATAATCCAACAAAATGCTTGAATCAAAGGAAGGAAATGAAAGGAAAAGGAACCCTAGCTTCCTTGCTCTGAAGAAACCGAGAGAAAGGGAAAGAAATTAGAGAAAAGTGAAGTCTCCACCTATTTTATACCTTAAAACACCAAAAACACGACTTTACTTTTCACTGACCGCGGGTGCGCTAGCCCATGCACCGCGGGTGCGCTATGCCTTCGGCAACTCATCCAAAAATTTGAAACAGTAGACCGCGGGTGCGGTCATCTTTTAGAGCGCGGGTGCGCTCTCCACTCTGCGCACAGCTTCTCCAAAGATTGCCTCCGAAACGCCTCTTCCCGTCATAATTTGGAATAATGGTAAACTAAAAAGTTGTAGCTCTCTGTCGTTTCTTGAACCTCTCAAAATTTCAGATCATTTGGAGGTCTGAGTAAAACGTTATGCTAAATCTCCCAACATGTGTCACTGGAGGAACGTCGAAACACACGACACACTTCGGGGCACTTTTGGCTTACCTTCCACAATGATTTGAACAAAACTCAAAATAAGAAAGTTACACCTCTATATCTTATCTAACCACTCCAATTGACCTCATAACAATTGGCTCAACATACGAATTATCATGAATTTAATCGTAATGACGCTACAATCAAACTACACAACATCTATCATCAACAATACTATAAATCATAAATCGCCATCCTTAACATCAAAACTATACTTAAACTTACCCAAATAGCCAATAATCATACGAAATCTTAAACCATACCGTTCACCAGGCTTGGCTATTACAAATGGTAAGTAGGCGCTGAAAACAAGGCCATCATTATATTCCCTCCTATAAGTCGCAGGTTTGCTTTGCATTAAATAGATTTACACATATAGACACCAGTGACATTATTTTTTTCTCAAAAAGCTTCATTGGTTTTCTTCATCTTCATATACTGACTTAAGCATCAGAGTGACCACGCCGGACACCCCTTCGCCGCCCATTCTCGTGTTTGTCTTCCTGTTTTTAGGACATCATTGCAGCCATACTCCAGTGAAATACTCTCAACCTGGGATATATCTTGCTGGTCATTTTTCCCTCATCAACTTCTTAACAGATTCGGTGGATTGCCCCACCCGGCTCACCCTATTCACCCAAATCACATCATTGATGCCGTCTATTGGAAATTGAACTCAAAGCGTAGATATGCCTCCGACTAGAAGAACGAATCAAGAAAACTCTCGGGTTCATGGAGATAACACACCTTTCTCTGGTCAAGGTGGCCCTCCACTCACTCGACCCTCAGCCTACAATAACCTTGTCACCCGTAGAGTTGGCTCGGATTATATCTGATGCCGTCGAGAAGGCCATAGCAAAAAAAGCCCCTTCTCATCGTTCTACCCAGCCAGAGCGTGAGCAGGAGCGAGATCGGGGAGGGGGGGGTGGAAGGGAGAGAAGAGGAGGTAAGAGCGGAGGAGAGGGAGTCTAGTGCTGGTTCCAAATTCCCTACTATTGCTGAAGAACTAGAGAAGTTAAGAAGGAAAATGAAGATCTTAGAGGGGCAGGTTGAAGGACGGAATAGTGCTCGGGTAATCGCTAAAGGATGTCCTTTTTTTGATGTCATCATCTGGGAACCTCTGCCAGGGCACTTCAAATACGCGAAGATAAAGGATTATGACAGTAGTGCCGAACCTGAAGAAAATCTCGTCAGATTCAAAAATATGGCCATGTTACACTGCTATGAGGATAGGATTAAGTGTAAAGTGTTCCTGACTACTCTGGTTGACTCAGCCAAGAGATGGTTTGAGGGACTATCCCCTCAAAGTATCTAGTGAATACTTCCAAAAATTGTTCTTGCATCATTTTAGTAGCATGAAGAAGTACAAAAGAACCACTTTCAGCTTGTTTGAAGTAAAGCAGAGCCCTGAAGAAACTCTAAGGACGTACATCCGTAGATTCAATCTGGTCGCTTTGGATGTTCCCTCCTGTGCCCTTGAAACAAAACTACTGCATTTACCCAGGGTTTATAGGAGGGAGAGTTTTTCCGGTCATTAACCAAGAAATCATCCGGTGACTTTGAGGATCTTTTGGCCCGGGCAGAAAAGTACATTAAAATGGAGGAAGCCCAGAGCAGAAGCGAGATGCTTTAAAAGAGAGAGAGAGGTGATCTGGTGGCAAGACCCGAGGAGAGAGTTCAGAAGAGGGTCAACTGTGGGTATTTTTCCCATCATGTGCCTCTGAAAATTGCTCGGGATAGGTATGTCCAAGAATGCAGCTCAAAAATATTATGGGACCTGAACCCCGAGCCACAATCTATTAGGTCCGAGAAGAAGGGATTTTGTACCTTTTATAAATTGTGTTCTTACAACACAAGTGAATGACAGATGTTGAAAAAGGAATACATCCATCCTAATTCCCCATGATAAAATCCATCAAACAGATGGACGAGATTGTCACCCTTGTCAACTCAGCGTCCAGGACCCAGTGCTCGAGAAGATTCGCGAGATGCTCCGGGCCGAAGAAGAAATCAGGAACTAGAGCGGAATAGAGCCTCATCCCCTGCCTTAGGGGTGATAAAAATGATTTCTAGAGGCTCAACGAATGGTGATTCTAATCGGGCTCGAAAGGCAGGGAGTATGAGATAGTGCTTGGAAGTCAAGGGAGCAAGGAGGAATGAATTGGTCATCAGCTTTGGCCCGGATGATCTCCGAGGAGTCAGCTTTCCTCATAATGACGCCTTGGTAATCTAAGCCCGAGTTGCTAACTATGATGTCATGAGGGTCTTCAGGGTTTCGGGCAGCTCTGTGAACGTCATCTTCAAGGAAACCCTAGTGCAAATGGATTTACAAGGGTACCAGTTAGAGCCAATAGAAACCACCCTTTTCAGTTTTACTGGTCACGCCGTGTACCCGGAGGGATAAATTATTTTGCCTTTGATCTTGGGCACCCGGGAAATGAGAAAAATTGTCATGACCACTTTTACCGTTGTGGATGCTCCTTCATCTTACAATATTATTTTGGGTCGAGTGGATATGAACGAATTGAAAGTTGTAGCATCCACCTATCACCAAGAGAGAAAATTTCCAGTCAGAAATCAGGTACGAGAAGTACGGGGAGATCAAAACTCTTCCCGGAAATGCTATGTGGAAACAGTCAGGGTGGACCGAAAGAAGGCAATGCGGGAGAAGAAGGGAGGAGGTCATGCTGAGGAGGTGGAAAGGATAGCGGAGAAGGGAGAAGTACGCTTTGTGGTAGAAGAAGAGCAAGAGGCGGTGGAGATTATGTTGGGAAAGAAGATCCGGGTGTATCGAGATCTTGGCTTATCCACCTTAGTTAGTCTATTAAATTGTTTAAAAACTAATGTGAAAGGATCAGTTAGAAAGATGAAAAGTGTTTAGAAGGGGGGTTGAATAAACACTTTATGAATTTTATATTCACTTCGAAGATTTGGATTCAGTTCGGTTACAAACTGACTCTAGGTATCACGTCGGTCAATGACAATCAGTTAAACTGAAAAAAACAGTTGCGGAATATGAACTGACTGAAAGATAGAATATCTAACTGAAATATAATAACTGAAGTAAAGAACACAATTGTTTCTGGATGTTCGGAGACTTGAATAACTCCTACGTCACCCCTTCTATCACGAAGATAGGATATCCACTAAAAGACTTTGATCAAATACAAGACTTGTACTGACCCACTTCAGTTTGGACTTAAAACTGCCAAAACTGAAACTCTTAGTTACAAACGCTTTTACAGTCCTTGACTGAACTTGGCACAACTTAAAAGAATTAGCAGATATTACAAAGTGCTATTAAGCTCAAATGTATAGCCTGAATGCTACTGATATAACAAGTAAGCGAGAGCTTTCGATATTTGAATGCAAGTAAAGAATTTTGCAGCGTAATAGCAAGCTTCAAAGAGATTGGAATTTCGTTGTAGGTTCCTTCTATTTCTCAGCTGCTCTCTTCAACTATTTATAAGCTTTCATTTCAACGGTAACATTAACTGTTGTTTGAATATTATATCCGTTGATATGCCACGTCATTATTCTTCTGACAACCGTACTCTGTGACCTCTGAAATGCGGCGTCCCACTAATAATTGCAGACTGTAGTGGTACTATCTGTCGGTTGTTAATGACGTGTTCAGCTGAATTAATCAGGTGCTGGGCAATAAACTGGTGAGAAGAATAACTGAATTGCGTTTCAGTTGCGTAGATCAGTTTATTATATTCAGTTGGTTCGCATAATCAGTTGGCAATTTGTCAAACACCGTAATTTTGATTCCAACAATTTTCTTCTTTTAGGTGTTTGACAAAACTAAGCACAAAATAACTGAACAACTGAACTCATCGTAGATAACATAAAAGTTTTGATATAGAATTGAGTAACTGACAATGACTCAAAGAATGCTCTTCTTTTGTTGATCTAGCAGCTCTTTAATCTCTTCCCCCTTTTTGTCAAATAAACCCATCTGAAGAGATAATTTCCGAACATCGATTGACAAAAGATTGACAGAAGAGGATATGTTAGAGACGGCAGAGAGCATTGTGGTTTGCAACGAGTCTATTTTGCTTGTTACAAGCGTCTCCAGATTTTCAACGCGTTTGCTGATAACGTCTTGAGTGATTGAGAGACTCTGAGCCAAACCTTTGTTCTTTTGAATCTCGTTCACTGACTGAGAAAGAGAGGTTAAGGCTTCTTGAATTGCTTTCAGTTTCTCTGAGTTGAATGCTTCAGAATGTTCTAGCTTCAGAGAATGTTCTAGTTGAGTATGCTGAATTTGGTACAAATCATTAATCACTCTCTGTATATTATGCTGAATGTCCTGAATCTCTTCAAGAGCAAACTCAAGATCCTTGGCAGAGTGAGGATTTGGCTGATCCGACGCTCCAGTTTCCTGAGAGAGTCGATCAAAAACCACCATGGTTCTTTCAGATATCATTGTTGCAGCAATAGTCGATGCTGGAATATTTGTTTCAGTTACTTCCGCTTGGACCAGAGGAGGTGAAGATTGAAGTTGATTAGCATTTGAGCTTTCCTGCTGAATGTGACAGTTTGCAGGGTCTTCAACTAGAGGGTCATGAACTGATGCTTCTGCCTGATGATCACCTGAGATACGAGCTGACACAACAGTTGGAGGATTTTCAGAAGTAGTCAATAGATCCTCCAGATTCTCAGTAATGTGGTGATCTGGTGATTGAACAGACATCATAGCTTGATCATTTGGTTCAGAAATGACAGCTTGAACTGGCTCGTCAGTTAAGATGGGATTCTCTTCAACTGCTTGATCAGCGGAGTGATCAACTGACAAGGGCTCATTGGTGGAAGTTTCTAGAACCACTGATTGAATAATTTCATCAATATGAGCTAGTGTCAATTCAGCTTCTGAATACATCTTGGGATCATCAATAGGAGGTGATGACAAGAGTGAAGGTGGAGTAATTGAAGATGAGGAGACATCTGCTTTCTGAGAAAGGGTAGCAGTAGTGTCCTTATCAGGCTCTCCAGCTGATTGTTCAGCTAGATCTTCAGTCACAATTTCTTGAGAAAATTTGGGATGATCAGTTCTTGATCCATTTCCCACTGTTTAATTTCTGCTTGTAGTCCAATTAAATCTGCTTCTAGTTGAGCATAGACTGCTTTATCATTGAATGCAGTTGGACTTGTGGGATTGAAATTTTGCCGAAACTCAGTAACAATCTGCTTCAGCTTCTTTTCTCTTGAAAGATCAAAGAAATACCTCTTCCTCTGCAAAGCTTGATAAATTGAAGAAGCTTTGACCATCTTCAGCACTACTCTTTCTAGAGCAATAAATCATTTCAGCTTAGACTTTTTGTTGAGGTCCTTGGCAAAAACCCAAACTCTGAAATTTACCCATTCTTCAAAAACTTGGAGCTTTTCTTCAGCAAATTTATTGACCTCTTGCCAAATTAGATCAATGTGAGTTTGAATGGCATTCGAAGGTCTGGGCTCTTCTTGTATTTTACCTTTGCCCTTGGAGTTAGTCAAAATATGAGGAATGGTTAATCCAGACGTAGTTGCATCAATCTTTTCTCTGAGCACAACCCCTGTTGGTCTGGCAAATGGTAAATGGGAGTAAGGAGAAATACTAATAAGTGGAGCTTTTACTCCAGCAAGTCTGGTTTTATCACTAGATGTAGTGATTATACTCTTTGGAGGAATGGTGAACAAGGGTAACTGATCCTCAGTTGAGGACTCAGTTGGAATTGCCTTCAATGGAACAGTCTGGATTGGCTGTTGAGCTCCTGATTTCATCACCTTATCAGTTGGTATGACTTCAACTGTAGCAGTATGTTTGGTTTTCAGTGTCCGTGGTTTCTTGGCAATTGGAGGAGACGGGGTCTTCTCTACATTAGAATCACTAATAAGCAGTTTGCGCTTTGAAGTCTTCTTCTGTGGTAGAGTCTTGGCAATCTTAACTGATTTAGGAGCAGCCTTCTGCGTCCCAATCTCTGTTTTGATCTTAACAAATTTTTCAGGAGAGATGTCCAACTTAGTTTTTGGTGGCAAAATATTCTTGACATTGAACACTTTGAATTTAGATAATCTCTCGAAATCATCAGTTACTAACCCTTTGACTTTCATCAAATAGCTCAGCTGTATTGCAAAACCTTTTGATTGCTTGGTGGAAGAGAACATATTCTTCAAGATGTTGAAAAGGAGGTGCTTCCAGTTGAGTCTTTGTCCAGCCATGATGACAGTAATGGCTTGAAATTTCTCCAAAGTTAAAGCAGCAAAGGATCCTGCCTTTGCCAATAGCCCCTTGGCTACAATGTCGGCCAGTAACTGAACCTCATGCTTCAGCTTTTTCTTTGGATCGAAAACTTTGATTTTCCATCCATCAGCAGAAAGTAAGGTTTGCATCTCTTCGACATCAGATGTTTTGACATTAGCAAGTTGTGCTAACCCATCAGAAGGCAGCAAAAATAATTCTCCAAGAGAATCTTCAGAGATGGTCAACAGGTGATTGTTGAAAGTAGAGATGATGTTTCCATCAGAGTTGATAAATCCATTTGAGTAGAAATCTTGAAGTTCCTTTGGATAGATTTCTTGAGAGAATTTCCCTAAGAAAGTTTTCAACCCTGCTGATTCATGCTTCAGAAAAACATTCTTCACATCGGCTTCTCCGATTGATAGGGCTGACTCAAAATTGATAGCCATAGCGTTCAATAAGTGTGCAGGAATTTGATTTGCCATTTATGAGATTTAGAAAACCCAACTGAACGATCAGTTGTAAGACCGAGTCCTTTCAGTTGAGAGTTGACTAACATTTGTCTTCTCTGCTAACCTCTTAAAACGAATATTCCCCCTTAATAGATGCATATAAAAAATTATAAGCAAGATTACTGATAAAGATTAACTGAAAAAAAATTAAGATAAATCAATTAATCAAAGTATATTGCGAAAATGAGAAAACTTAGTCTCGGCCAATGGTTTGGTGAAGATATCAGCTGCTTGCTGATCAGTTGAAACATATTCCAGTCTGATGTCCTTCTTCAAGGCATGATCTCTGATGAAGTGATGCCTGACATCTATGTGCTTGGTCCTGGAGTGAAGAACTGGATTGTAGGTAATAGCAATCGTGCTTGTATTTTCACAAAATATGGGTGATTCTTTTGCGTCAATTCCATAATCTCTCAGTTGTTGCTGAATCCAGATCAGTTGAGCACAGCAGCTTCCAGCAGCAAGGTATTCTGCCTCAGTTGTGGAAGTTGCTATGTGTAAGGCCCGAGTTTTTATTTCTGTTAATCTGCGTATATTGATATTGATTTGAGATGATTATGACAGAATATTCCGAGACATAATGGTGAGATTTGAGCACTGTAATTAGATATGAATTAATGGACAAAATTACAATTAATGAAGATTTTAGGGACTGAAGCGCAATTGATGAGATATGAATTGAAATGACGTGAGAAGACTTGGGTTAGATGTGGAGGACAGAACATTGCGCGCACATGCACGGAGAAAGGCACGCATATGCGCGAGAAGCTTGATGCCGAGGCAAAAGACCTCGCGCATATGCGCGAGATAAGGCGCGCATATGCGCGAGGTGGTAGATATCATAAGTGTTAGGACAGAAAGCTCGGCGCATATGCGCGGAGATAAGTCACGCGTATGCGCGAGCAGCAAATGAGCCAAACGCCGAGACCAGTAGGTCTTGCGCATATGCGCCGCTGGTGGTCGCGAATATGCGCGAGACGTGCAGAACATGCAACGAGCCACTTGTACCATTTCATGCAATATATCTATATGTATCACCTTTTATTCTTCGGAGGAAATGAACGAAAGTCTTCGGGAAAGATTTTAGTTCTTATGCTTCAAATTTCAATCGTGTTAAATCCATTCATATGATTTTGAATCCGAGTACAACACCGAGTTCCTAGCGACGACAGCTACAACCGGACGTAAGTTCTATTGAATTTTGGTATCGTTTGAAATTATTATATTGGGGAAATTATGATTTGACTGATATATGGTGTTCTGGGTATATTGATCAGTATATAATTGAAATCAGATCGAAGAACGGACTGTTTATGTAATTGTTATGATTTTTATGATTTTCGGAAGTGATATGATTGAGATTGTGCAGATTTGATATTATGACCTGTTATTATTAAAGATTATGATTCGTACTAATATCGATTATGAGTTGTGGTATTATATCTGTGATATTGAGATTGACGGGGTTACCGAGACTGTATTGTTATTGCCAGATTGATTTGATAGGCAGGGATTTCGAGACTTCAACAGAGTCAGATCGACAGAACGAAACGAAAGGTATAAATTGATGTTGATGCGGGATTGCACAACTCGATTTAGATTTGACTGGAGTTTTCCAAAATCACACACTTCATCTTATTGCATTGATATTTGCAATTGATGTGATTGTTATCTTTGGTCTATTGATTTATGTATTGAGTCATAGGCTGATGCGCCTAGTCGTAGGCGATTGATCTCGTGACAGAGGGGCCTGATAGTGATAGAATAGTCGCTGGGCCATTGCACATTGTCACAGAGGTTCGGCAAGATACGCCAGAGCAGATCCGCCTAGTCTTGGACAAAACCGCCAAGACACCGGACGTTTGGTCATATCGATGTGACTTAGAAGTAGAGCGACTTCTATTTCCGATATTCGGTATAGCTAGGACCAAATTCCGTAATAAGAACGTACCGTCACCGCGACCAAGGGAGTAGGTGAGAGATTGTTACGTTCTTATTCAGATCGGGATTTCTAGATTAGGATGAGTCGAGTCAGAGTCTAAGAGTCACATAGTGTGATTCAGAGTTTGTGTTGATTCATGTTTCTGATTTTGATGCATGTTATGAATATTTGTTTCATGCTGTTATATCTGTTTATATGAAATGCATGTATACATGATTTATACTGGGAATGTAATTCTCACCGGAGTTATCCGGCTGTTGTCTTGTTTGTATGTGTGCATGACAACAGGTGGGACAAGATCAGGATCAGGAAGAGAATGAGAGATTTAGTTAGCGTGGAGATCTGGGCCCAGAAGCAGAATATGATTCAGCACTTGATGTATAGATGTTGAACCTAGTTGAGATAGAAACTTGTAGTACCTGATTTGTACTTTTATACTGACATGTATATTAAATAGATTACATTACGTTTCCGCATTTATAATTTTAAAAAAAAAATTTAGTCCCACTTTTCTTAATTGTTATATTTAACATTAATAATGATTAAGACTTGAATTAGCGTCCGGGTCTCCACCTCAGGTGGTATCAGAGCAATAGGTTTGTAGACTGAGATAGGAGCTAGTGAGCGGGGTAGAATAAGTCTTCTTTCCTTGCTTTTGAATGCTAGCATGATTTACTGCTTTAATACATGTTTACCTATTTATCTGATTTGATTGGGAATATGCATTATTTGAAAAGGAATCAGAACTGATTCTTGATCAGCAGTAAGATGATCAGAGGAGGACTGAAACAGGTTTGTTGTATTTGATTACTAATTATTTTGGTAATCAGATATTCCTCCTCGAAGAATCCTAGAACCGGGTAGTATTTCGACTAGTCAGATGGATGTGTCAGAAACTCCGATGGAAATGCAGTTGAAGAGGTTTCAGTCATTGACACCGCCAATTCTGAGGGGTACTGAGACGACTGTTGATTGTGAGAGCTGGATAGATGATATAGAGATATTGTTTGATTCACTTGAGTACTCGGATGAATGTAGAGTTAAACTAATTGGACATCAGTTACAGGAGATCGCAAAGAGCTGGTGGATTACAACCAAAAGAGTCTTAGAACAGCGTGGTACAGTGATTACTTGGGAAATCTTCAAAGTGGAATTTTATCGAAGGTTTTTCCCAGTTTCGTACCGAGAAGATAAGAGGACAGAATTTAAAAATTTGAAACAGGGTCAGCTAAACATTGAAGAATATGTTGCGCAATTTTCTACCTTGCTACGTTTTGCTCCTAACGTGGCTGAGAATGATGAAGTTGTGACTGATCAGTTTGTTAAAGGATTGAATCCTGAGATATTGACATTGGTAAACACAGGCCGACCCTATAATTTTGTTGATGCTCTGAGTAGAGCCAAGAGAGCCGAAGCCAGTCTGATGAGACAGAAAGGAGCTTCGTTTGTGCCTCCAGCATCGAGACCACAGCAACCACCTCTCAGACTTGAGACTAGTAGTAGCAGGGGTGGAAAGAAAGATTTCTTGAAAGCTCACAAGAAACAGTTTAAGAAGTTAGGGAGTGGTTTGTCGAGCTTCAGTGGTTCTAGCCAGAGTTATACGGGAGTTTATTGCAGTACTTGTGGAGGAAGACATTTCACAGAGCAATGCCGAGGAGTATTTGGTAGTTGCAACGTCTGTCGTTAGTCAGGACATTTTGCTAGGGTATGTCCAATGAGAGGTTCCCGAAGATCTCAGGGAGCAGAACCATCTGGATTAGTGGCACCGTCTGATAGAAAATCACCGGTTGTTCACTCCTCCCAACCACCGACGACTGCTCAATCACAACCAAGGCCAGGACACACCTGACGAGGTAGTGGCAGGTAATTGTTTCCTGTATGGTTATTTTGCGTATGTATTGATAAATACTAATGCATTCCATCCGATTATTCTTAAATGAATTACATTGATATATGCATTGTCTATTGAGCTAGTATATGCTGTAGTATTGATCTCTTTTCCGTTGGGGAGGCTTCTTGTATCAATGACATCTCTGTTAGATCTTGTATGCTACAGTATGACAGATATGAGATTGAAATAGATTATATTGTACTTGGGTTGTCCGATTTCGATTTTATTATCGGTACTGATATGTTGACAAAGTACAAAACTACCGTTGATTTTTCTAGAAGATTGAAAGATTCAGATAGATATGATTGATGAACGGAAATTATAGTAAGAATTCTAGATTTAGAATTCCTTGGATATGAACGATGTTGAGGACTCGATTGTTATGGAAAGGAACATAGGGATTCCTTATGCATTCAGTTGATTATGGAAATCGAGTTTATCATTGGCTGATTTGCCAGTAGTATATGAAATTTCTGATGTTTTCTCAAGTGGAATTTCAGAGTTGCTTCCAGTCAGAAAGATAGATTCTAGCATTGAATGAATGCAAGGTACTATTCTTATTTCTAGAACACAGTACAGAATGATACCGATTAAATTGAAAGACTTGAAAGACCAGTTAGAAGATTTCTAGCCGAGAGTTACATTTGATTGAGTATTTCTATTTGGGATGCTTCAGCTATGTTTGTGGGTTGATGAACCGTGTGTTCAGAAGTATTTTGATGATTTTATGCTCGTTTTATCTATGATATCCTGAGATATTTGAAGTATATGACTGATCAGATTGAACATTTGAAAATTGTATTGCATATTCTGAGAATTGAAATGTTGTATACATAAACTGTTGAAATGTGAATCTTGGCCGAGAAAGATTGTATTCGGAACACGTTAGATCCGAAGATAGTATATCGGTTGATCTTAGCACAGTTGAAGTTGTGATCAGTTGGCTGAGACCGATAATATTGTCAGAAATTACCGTTTTATGAGTTTAGCAGATCAGTATCGATGAGTGATGTTTGAATCTGATTGAATATTGCTGTTGTTCTGAATCTGTATTTGAAACAGATAGTAAATAGTGAAGAATTTATATGGTACAGTCCGAACCAGAGCTGATTTTGAGAATTAAAGCAGTTTGGAAAGTTGATCAGAATGTTCAGAACTCGATATTGACATCAGAACAGAGTATCGATCAGAATATCAGGTTTGTGATAGTGTGTTATATGCGAGTAACCGTCTTATTGTACTGGATATTTCAGATTTGAAACGACAGATATTGTCAGAAATGTACAGTAGTCGATTCCATAATCGTCCTCATGGCAGAAAAATGTACAGTGATTTGAAAAGATAGTTTTTGAGAAAAACAGATGAAATCAGATATTACAGAATTTGTATCGAAATGTAGGAAGTGCCAGTAGGTAAAGACAGAAGGATAGAAAACTGGGGAATTATTATAGAGCTTATTTATTCCTGAATGGAAAGGGGATCACATTTCCATGGATTTTGTGACGAAGCTACCGAAATCCTCCCGAGGTTGAGATGTGATTAGGTCGCGATGGACAGATTGACCGAATCTTTATGTTTCATTTGTACAAGATGACGTACAGACATGACCAGATGACAAAACTTTATGTCAGAGAAGTAGTCAGATTGTATAGAGTGCCGAAAACAAGTGTTTCAGACTGTGATCTTTGGTTGCTTCGCACTTTGGAGCAGAGTTTCAGCAGGCTCTAGGTATGAGGTTATACCTGAGTACCGCATGCATATCATCCACAGACTGACGGACAGTCAGAGCGGACTATCCAGGCACTGGAGGATATACTTAGGGCGATAGTACTTGATTTTAGCACTAGTTGGCAGGATTTATTGTCAAGTCGTGAATTTTCGTACAACAACAGTTATTCAACGAGTATTGAAATAACATCATTTGAAGTATTGTACGATAAGAAGTACAGATTACCTTCTGTATTAGAATGATATCTCTGAGGTACCTGATACTGGACCTGACATGACCAGAGTTATGACGAAGAAGGTGAAGCTGATTCAGAGAAAAGTGAAGACAGCTCAGAATAGATAGATTGAATATGCCAACGTTAGACGATAACCGTTGGTATTTGATATAAGAGATTGAATATTGAATTGATTTAACTTAGACAGATTTAATGGCAGATCACGATGTTGATTTGTTATGAGCTGTTGATTGGGATATACGGATGTTGTATAGCCAGTATTTTGAGATTGATTTTATCAGAGTTACTTCGAGTTGTATTATGATACTATATTTCTTACATTATTATTCCAGATTGAAATCAGAATCAGTAAAAGGAAGATAATTCAGAATGAAGACTATTCTGCTAGTGAAAGTTCAATAGAGTTGTTAGAATATCGAAAAAGCTATTTGGAAGACAGAATCCAAGACGAAACAGAGATTCCAGAAATCATTTTATTGTGGTGAGTGTTATGATTAACTTCCGTTATACATTTCTTCCTGTTATGATATTGTTACCTATGATATGATCTGATTGCATGTGATTTCGAGGACGAAATCAGATCTTAGGGGGGGGGGGGGGAATGTAAGGCCCGAGATTTTATTTCTGTTAATCTGCGATTATTGATATTGATTTGAGATGATTATGACGGAATATTCCGAGACATAATGGTGAGATTTTAGCACTGTAATTAGATAAGAATTAATGGACAGAATTAGAATTAATGAAGATTTTAGGGACTGAAGCGCAATTGATGAGATATGAATTGAAATGACGTGAGAAGACTTGGGTTAGATGTGGAGGACAGAACATTGCGCGCACATGCACGGAAAAAGGCGCGCATATGCGCGAGAAGCTTGATTCCGAGGCAGAAGACCTCGCGCATATGCTCGAGGTGGTAGATATCATAATTGTTAGGACAGAAAGCTTGGCACATATACGCGGAGATAAGTCGCGCATATGTGCGAGCAGCAAATGAGCCAAATGCCGAGACCAGTAGGTCTCGCGCATATGCACCGCTGGTGGTCGCGCTTATGCGCGAGACGTGCAGAACATGCAACGAGCCCTTTGTACCATTTCATGCAATATATATATATATATATATATATGTATCACCTTTTAATCTTCGAAGGAAATGAACGAAAGTCTCTGGGAAAGATTTCAGTTCTTATGCTTCAAATTTCAATCGTGTTAAATCCATTCATCTGATTTTGAATCCGAGTACAGTACCGAGTTCCTAGCGACGACAGCTACAACCGGACGTAAGTTCTATTGAATTTAGGTATCGTTTGACATTATGATATTGGGGAAATTATGATTTGACTGATATATAGTGTTCTGGGTATACTGATCAGTATATAATTGAAATCAAATAGAAGAACGGACTGTTTATGTAATTGTTATGATTTTCGGAAGTGATATGATTGAGATTGTGCAGATTTGATATTATGATGTTATTATTGAAGATTATGATTCGTACTAATATCGATTATGAGTTGTGGTATTATATATGTGATATTGAGATTGACGGGGTTACCGAGACTGTATTGTTATTGCCAGATTGATTTGATAGGCAGGGAGTTCGAGACTTCGACAGAGTCAGATCGACAGAACGAAACGAAAGGTATAAATTGATGTTGATGCGGGATTGCACAACTCGAGTTAGATTTGACTGGAGTTTCCCAAAATCACATACTTCATCTTATTGCATTGATATTTGCAATTGATGTGATTGTTATCTTTGGTCTATTGATTTATGTATTGAGTCATAGGCTGATGCGCCTAGTCGTAGGCGATTGATCTCGTGACAGAGGGGCCTGATAGTGATAGAATAGTCGCTGGGCCATTGCACATTGTCACAGAGGTTCGGCAAGATACGCCAGGGCAGATCCGCCTAGTCTTGGACAAAACCGCCAAGACACCGGACGTTTGGTCATATCGATGTGACTTAGAAGTAGAGCGACTTCTATTTCCGATATTCGGTATAGCTAGGATCAAATTCCGTAATAAGAACGTACCGTCACCGCGACCGAGGGAGTAGGTGAGAGATTGTTACGTTCTTATTCAGATCGGGATCCCTAGATTAGGATGAGTCGAGTCAAAGTCTAAGAGTCACAGAGTGTGATTCAGAGTTTGTGTTTATTCATGTTTCTGATTTTGATGCATGTTATGAATATTTGTTTCATGCTGTTATATCTGTTTATATGAAATGCATGTATACATGATTTATACTTGGAATGTAATTCTCACCGGAGTTATCCGACTGTTGTCTTGTTTGTATGTGTGCATGACAACAGGTGGGACATGATCAGGATCAGGAAGAGAATGAGAGATTTAGTTAGCGTGGAGATTCGGGCCCAGAAGCAGAATAGGATTCAGCACTTGATGTATAGATGTTGAACCTAGTTGAGATAGAAACTTGTAGTACCTGATTTGTACTTTTATACTGACATGTATATTTAATAGATTACATTACGTTTTCGCATTTATAATTTAAAAAGAAAAAAAATTTTATTCCCACTTTTCTTAATTGTTATATTTAACATTAATAATGATTAAGACTTGAATTAGTGTCCGGGTCCCCACACTATGGATGTTTGCTTCTTGATGAACCAAGAGATCAGTTTGTCTCCTAGAAACTGACATGATCCACTTGTACTTTTACGATCAAGCTTACATCCTGCATAATCTGCATCTGAATATTCAACTAAATTGAAAGATGAATCTTTAGAATACCATAACCCAACATTTTGTGTGCCTTTTAGATATTTTAGAATACGCTTGGCAGCTGTAAAATGTGATTGCATAGGATTTTCCTGAAATCTAGCACACATGCAAACAGCAAATACAATATCTGGACGACTAGCAGTTAGGTACAATAATAAACCTATTAAACTTTTGTCAAGCGTCGTCTCAACTGATATTCCCCCTTGATCTGTGTCCAGTTTTACTGATGAACTCATGGGAGTATTGGTAGCTGAACACGATTCCATGCCAAACTTCTTCAGTAATTCCTTTGTGTATTTAGTTTGACTAATAAAAGTACCCGACTCCAGTTGCTTCACTTGTAATCCAAGAAAGAATGTCAGTTCACCCATCACGCTCATTTCAAATTTCTCCTGCATCAACTTAGCAAATTTCTCGCATAATTTGGGTTAGTTGACCCAAAAATGATGTCATCAACATAAATTTGAACGAGTAGAATATGATCATTCTTGGAGAATTTGAACAAAGTCTTGTCAACTGATCCAAAAGAAAAATCGTGATCAGTTAGAAATTTTGAAAGAGTGTCATACCAAGCTCTTGGAGCTTGCTTAAGACCATATAAGGCTTTGTTCAAATGGTAGACATGATCAGGAAGGTGATGATTGATAAAACATGGAGGTTGTTCAACGTAGACTTTTTCCTGCAACTGGCCATTCAGAAATGCACTCTTTACGTCCATCTGGTAGACTTTGAAGTTTTTGAATGCAGCATAGGCAAGGAATATTCTGATTGCCTCTTGTCTTGCAACTGGTGCATATCTCTCATCGTACTCAATTCCTTCTTCTTGCTTATAACCTTGTGATACTAGCCTCGCTTTGTTGCGCATAACTGAACCATCTTCGTTCAGTTTGTTCCTGAAAACCCATTTTTGTACCTATAACAGTTTTTGAAACTGGTCTTGGAACTAGCTTCCAGACATTGTTATGGATAAACTGATTTAGCTCTTCTTGCATTGCATTTATCCAGTTTGGATTAGCAAGAGCTTCTTCAGCTTTCTTTGGTTTCAGTTGTGATACAAAAGCTGAGTGAATGAATAGATTGAGCATCTGATTTCTTGTTCTCACTGGATCAGATGGATTACCTATCACCAATTCTGGAGGATGTGATTTCTTCCATCTGAGTTCAGCGTTTATTGCTTCTGGGTCAGCAACTGCTTCTGTGGGCAACTGAATGTTTTCAGTTTCAGTTGGAGCGGTTTCAGTTGGTAACTGAATATCATTTGTTTGCTCTATCAACTGATCGTTAGGAACAACTTCTGGTTCAGCTGGTTGATCTAATACTTCTGGTTCAGGTCTTTGGAGGTTGTTTTGATTGATATGATTGTCTTCTTCATCATCATCCTCCAAACTGATATCTGTAAATCTATCCACTAGCTCAACTAGATCAGTTGGCTTATCAGTTAGTACAGTTTCTTCAAAAACAACATGGATAGATTTTTTTCAACATTCAAAGAGTTTTTATTAAAAACTCTATAGGCTTTGCTCACCGAAGAATATCCCAGAAATATACCTTCTGCAGATTTAGCATCAAAAGTTTTTAAATAATTTTTGCCATTGTCAAGAATGAAGCATCTGCAGCCGAATATTTTGAAATATGAAACCACACTTTTTCTTCCATGCCAGATCTCATAAGGTGTTTTCATATGATTCTTATTAATCATTGATCTGTTCTGAGTATAACACGCAGTGTTTACTGCCTCTGCCCAAAATCTTTGAGAAATACCCGAATCAGCAAGCATTGTTCTAGCAGCTTCTTTAAGGGTCCGATTTCTCCTCTCAGCTACACCATTTTGCTGAGGAGTTCTAGCTGCTGAGAGCTCATGCTTAATTCCAGTGTTTTCTAAAAAATTTGAAAGAATTTGATTGATGAATTCAGTTCCTCGATCGGATCTGATTCTATCAATACCAACTGATTTTTCATTTAATAATCTTTTGAAAAGCTTGATCAGTTGTGCAGCAGTTTGGTCTTTTGTCTTGAGAAAAATAACCCAAGTAAATCTTGAAAAATCATCTACAACCACCAAGGTATATTTCATTCCCTCTAAGCTCATGACCGGTATTGGACCAAATAGATCCATGTGCAACAGCTATAAGCATCGGGAGGAGGATTTACGGCCCTTGTTTTTTTAAAAAAGATTTTACTTGTTTACCAAACTGACATGCTGGACAAATTTTGTCTTTGATAAAATCCATTTTGGGCAAACCAGTGACAAGATCGTGGTTACTCAGATATGCAATAGATTTGAAATTCAGGTGGTTTAATCCCTTATGCCACAACCAGTTTTGAGAAAATTTTGAAGCAACTAAACATACTGGTGCATAAGGTTGATCATTCCAACTAACTTTGTATGTATTTCCACACCGTTTGCCAGTTAGGATGATCTCATTATTTGAGCATTTGACTGAGCAAGAATGTTTGTCAAACTGAACTGAGAATCCATTATCGCATAATTGACTGATGCTAATCAGATTATACTTGAGATTCTCAACTAATAAAACATCATTAATGATAAAGTTACCATGTATAAGCTTACCCTTACCCACAGTTTTACCTTTGGAATTATCTCCAAAACTGATGTTTGGTCCAGTGTACTTAACCAGTTGAGATAACAAGTTTGACTCTCCTGTCATGTGTCGTGAGCATCCACTATCCAAGTACCATATTGATTCAATGCTTGTACCTGTTACCTGCAATCACACACAAGATAAGATTCTGGTTCCCTTTTCTATTTGGGTCCAAAATTGATTAGTCCTTTAGGAATCCAGACTTGGATCAGTCTAACTGACCGTCCAGTTGCTGTATTCCAGATGGTCTTTCCCGATCTGTGTGTGCTTGGTGTATAGTGTTTAGAAGATACAACATGTGATTTGTCCTTTTTCAACTGATTGTTCAGCCAGTATCTTTTCTGAACTGGCTTCCTGTTATAGTAATTGGAGTAGCCATTTGAATAATTTTTGCTAAAGCTTTTTGGTGGCTGACTGCGTGAATCAGTTACCACTTTTGGGCTATAACCAATACCACATCTTTTGCCCTTGTTCATACTTTCAGTTGGCTGTTCAACCAGTTTACTTGGCTCCGGTTGTTCTTGTACCATAACTGATTTGACAAAGTGAATGTATTTCCCTTTATTCATATTCAGTTTTGGTCGAGTATCTTTCGGAGACATTTCATCTTGGTTACTGAACCCTAAACCACTTATCAGTAACTAATTTCTGTGAGTTCTGTATATCAGTCAATGCAACAGATGATTTGTTCCAAGCCTGAATAAACTCAGTTTGCTTTGATTTCTCAAGCATTAACTTTTGAATGATTAATTGATCCTTGCTTCTTTCAGTATTGAGTTCAGCAATCTCCTTTTTCAGACTCAACATATCAACTGATTCATCAGTTTTAGTCTTATTGTCTATAGGATCAGTTTGCTTTGCTCTAGCCTTTTCAAATGATAAGGAAAGCTTATGATACTCACTAACCATATCATGCAGAGTTGAAATAAGTTATTCTCTGGTAAAATCAGTTGAGCTAAAGTCAAATACATGTTGACTGCTGGACTCCAGTTCAGTATCACCAGCCATCAAACATTTCACTTCCTCTTCATTGTCACTAGAACTGCTTGAAGTTTCTGGTTCTGACCCCTCGCTGTCAATTTCTGCCCATTTTGATTTGCTCTCTTCAGCCAAGAGCACTTCATGCTTCTTCCTAGAGAACTTCTTATCATCCTTGGATCTATTTTTGTGCTCATATGGTTTCTTTCTTCTTTCAGTTGAGCCTTGACTGTCTTTCTTTGGTTTGGTACAGTCAGCAATGAAGTGACCTGGTTTGCCACAGTTGTAGCAAGCGTTTGATTCTTCCTTGGAATTGCTTCTTTGATATTTATTCTGAAAATTTCCTTGATTTTTCCTCATAAATCTTCCGAATTTTTTGATGAACAATGACATGGAATCATTGCTTAGTTGATCAGCAGCTTTTTCAACTGAACCAGTTGGTTCTGTTCTAACAGCAGCTAAGGCAGTCGTGGCTGCTGGAGTAGAAGATTCTCCTTCTCGAGTTTGCAGCTCAAACTCGTATGCTTTCAAATCAGCAAATAGATCATGAAGCTCAACTTTGTTCAGATCCTTGGATTCCCTCATTGCCATGGTCTTCACGTCCCACTCCTTGGGAAAACCTCTGATTACCTTTAATGCAACTTCTTTGTTTGTGTACACTTTTTCAAGTGCATTTAATTCATTGATGATACAGCTGGTTCTTTCATCATATTCATGCATCGTTTCACCAACTCTCATTTTGATATTGTCAAACTTTTGAACAGCAACAGAAAGTTTGTTTTCTTTGGTTTGTTCGTTCCCTTCGCAAAGCTGGATCAGCTTCTCCCAAATTTCTTTGGCTGTCTTGCACATTTTGATTTTGCTGAAGGTTACTTTATCGAGCGTCTTGTATAGTATGTCCTTTGCCACATTATCCAAATTGGCTTTTCTTTTATCCTATGTCGTCCATTCTTCTCTGGGTTTTTCTATACGATGAGGTGCCCCATCAGTAATGGCAATAGCTGTGTTGGCTTTCAAAATCTTCATGGGTCCGTCAGTTATAATGTACCATATATCATCATCTCGTGCAGCTAAGTGAGCCTGCATTCTTATTTTCCAGTCATCAAAATCCTCTCTGGAAAAAATTGGATCTTGTTAAAAGAAGACATACTGAACAGTTTGAGTAAAATATTCTGAGACAAAATACAACTGCTCTGATAACACTTGAAAGGATCGGTTAGAAAGATGAAAAGTGTTTAGAAAAGGGGGGCGGGGGGGGGGGGGGGGGGGGGGTTGAATAAACACTTTACGAATTTTATATTCTCTTCGAAGATTTGGATTTAGTTCGGTTACAAACTGACTCTAGGTATCACGTCGGTCAATGACAATCAGTTAAATTGAAGAAAACAGTTGCGGAATATGAACTGACTGAAAGATAGAATATCTAACTGAAATATAATAACTGAAGTAAAGAACACAATTGTTTCTGGATGTTCGGAGACTTGAATAACTCCTACGTCACCCATTCTATCACGAAGATAGGATATTCACTAAAAGACTTTGATCAAATACAAGACTTGTACTGACCCACTTCAGTTTGGACTTAAAACTGCCAAAACTGAAACTCTTAGTTACAAACGCTTTTATAGTCCTTGACTGAACTTCGCACAACTTAAAAGAATTAGCAGATATTACAAAGTGCTATTAAGCTCAAATGTATAGCCTGAATGCTACTGATATAACAAGTAAGCGAGAGCTTTCGATATTTGAATGCAAGTAAAGAATTTTGCAGCGTAACAGCAAGCTTCAAAGAGATTGGAATTTCGTTGTAGGTTCCTTCTATTTCTCACCTGCTCTCTTCAACTATTTATATGCTTCCATTTCAATGGTAACATTAACTGCTGTTTAAATATTATATCCGTTGATATGCCACGTCGTTATTCTTCTGACAACCGTACTCTGTGACCTCTGAAATGCGGCGTCCCACTAATAGTTGCAGATTGTAGTGGTACTATCTGTCGGTTGTTAATGACGTGTATAGCTGAATTAATCAGCTGCTGGGCAATAAACTGGTGAGGAGAATAACTAAGTTGCGTTTCAGTTGCATAGATCAGTTTATTATATTCAGTTGGTTCGCATAATCAGTTGGCAATTTGTCAAACGTCGTAATTTTGATTCCAACATAATGTTAATGGTTTTTCCTGGTCACAACAGGAATTGGTTGGGATTTACTCCCTGGTGGCTAAGCATAGTTTGAATATCATCCCAGGATCCCAACATGTGAAACAGAAAAAGAGATACTTTGGCCTGGAGAAAGATAGAGTGATTAATGTACAGGTCCGATAATTGTTGCAAGCCGACCACATTCGAGAAATACAATTTCCTACTTGGCTCTCGAATGTAGTGTTGGTTTATAAAGCTGTAGGAAAGTGGAGGATGTATGTAGATTTCAGGGATCTTAACAAGCTTGCCCCAAGGATCATTATCCTCTTACCCGGATTGATTAGCTGGTGGATTCCACTTTTGGCTATGAATTGCTCAGTTTTATGGACTCTTATCACGGGTATCACAAAATTCCCCTGGCTAAAACAGATCAAGACAAGGCCAGTTTTATTACCTTGGGAGGCATACTTTGCTATGTAGTCATGCCTTTTGGGTTAAAGAATGCCGAAGCAACCTATCAGAGCTTAATGGATCGAGTATTTGAAGCAGTTAGGAAGGAACACTGAAGTGTATGTGGATGATATACCGGGCAATTCTCGAGAGATTTCTTGTTTTATTCCTGATTTGGAAGAAAAATTTTCCACTCTCATGCATTATGGGATTAAGCTCAACTTGGTAAAATACATCTTCAGGGTGAAGAGTAATAAGTTTTTGGGTTTCGTGGTTACTGATTGTGGAATCGAAGTTAATCCCAAAAAAGTCAAATTGGTGCTGGACATGTCATCCCCTCGATCCGTCCGAGAGGTACATAAGCTAACCGGTAGGATTGCTGAACATTCGTGGTTCATATCCCGATCTGCGCACAAAATTTATCCATTCTTTTAAATCCTATGGAAGGCATAAAAATTTGGTTGGAATGAAATGTTTGAGCAAGCATTTAAAGACCTCAAGAGTCACCTAGAATATGTGTCAGTCTTGGTAAAGTCAGAGCCCGGGGAAAAATTGTTTGTTACTTATCCACCACGGAGCTTGCTGTCAGTTCGGAAATGTCTACCGTTTTAAAATGCGAATTTTTTTTTTAAAGCTCTCATTTTGAAATAAACATTTAAATAAATCGCATACATGCAATCTGTGAAGGGGCCTAAAACTCCTTTCTTGAAAATTTGCGGAAAATTAAAAATTTTCTTTTTTAAAAGAACTCAAATGGCCTCATTCATAAAAATAACTGGTGAATCAAGTTCCATATTTCAAAATATTGCAGCGGAAGAAAATTAAAGTTTTGCCAACAACAACGATTTAAAAATATCCAACGACTGATAAAATTGTTTGCGGAATAACAACTGCTGCACTGAGGTCCTCGGGTGCCACTACTGCCGACCCAAGCTGGCTCACTGGTCCCCGCCCTCGGCCCTGGCCTCATCAGTACCTACAACAATCAAGTCTAGTGAGCCTAAAGACTCAGCATGCATATATCGCAGGTAACGAGTAAAAATCTGAATTTAAAATATGCATGAGTTAACATATCCTGTCCTGAGGCATACTGAAAATAATCTGTACTAAGCAATTATAATACGTGCATAACTGAACTGATAATCACAGTAAAAATGTTTGCTCCTGGGAGCCTGTACTGAAATAACTGATAAAATTTTCTGTTGAGATTATGTTTTACGCCTGTGGCCACTGCACTAAGCTGAACTGATCGGTAACTGGCTACCGGGGAGGCTGAAACTGAACTGAGCTGGCCGGTCACTGGCGACCGGATGGTACCATACTGAACTGATCGGTCACTGGCGACCGTATAAAATAACACTCCCACATAGTGAATGAACCACAAGCCATATCTCATAAATCTCAAAAATAATCATTTTCTGTTTTCATGCACGTAACATAATTAACTGACGTAATGAAAATTCCTGTAATTTTACCAACTGGATTGGATTGGATCGTCCCCAGGCTCGCTGCAACCTAACTGTGCCATGAAAAATATGCAATAGCTTAAACATGACCAACTACGCAATTTACATTCAAAAGATGCGACTATGACGCCTAATGACTTCGCATTTAATCATGACTCCGAGCCAACTTGAACCGACACTGAACCGACGTATAGTCATGATTAAAATACGCTGAAAAATCATAAAATAATGCTCCTAAAATGATAGGGTCGAAATCTAGGTGAAATGGAGGCCAAAAAACGAAACGCTCTTCCGAGAGTCAATTTGGCACATTGCACCGTAAATTCTCGTACGACCTCAAAAATGATCCAAATGACGAACGGTCGAAAACATGACCTTCCTAACTCAATGAGGCACTGTCCAGTCCAAGGTCATGGGCTAAAAGCCAACCAAGAACTCGAACGAGCCTTCTAAATGACACAGCAACTTGCTGTAAATTCCCAGCAGCTGCGCACCCGTGCGTCTTGTGTTGGTTTCGAGTCTATCGGCCATTGGGGCGTAAACCACCCACCAGAGACCCTTACCAACATCCTAAGGAATGATTCGAACCATGGCTAAGGGCCCTAGGCCAGCCACAATCCGCATCACACCATAACTCAACCGAAGGGTCCAACCGAGAGCAACGTGCATGCGTGTGTAGTGTTTATGCTATGATCGATGTCTCGTGTCATTCCAATGGCCATTTGATTGACCATGGCACGATCTAGACATCTAGGAGCATGATATGAACTGTGGCTAAGGGCCATAGGCCAACCAAGATCCATACCAAGCAACAAAAGAAACGAAACCAAAAGCTGAACAAATGAAGAAGCCGAAGGGGTATAGGGGCTGTTGTGATGTTTTGATTAAAAACCGATGAACCATGGACCAAGCCACCAAAAGGGCAACTTAGTCACGTCTTAGACATGCTAGGGAAGTGATCCAACCATGGCTATAGGCCCTTGGGGCAGCCAAGATCAGATCCTTCCTCCATGACAAGAAACTGAATTTTCGAACAACATTTTCTGCACCTATGGGGACTTGCTGTCATTCTGAATTTCCAGCAAGCATGGGGCTGGTTTGAATGGACCAACATGGTTCTATTGCATCCTAATACATGTATACAAGCCGCCTTGGGAGCCTGGAGTCGATCCAATACCTGAAACTCACAAAACATAAGAAACCGTGAAGCTTGCCAATAAATTCGAAAATTCTGCATGTGTGGTTTCAAAATGTTTTGACATGGATCTCGATTTTTACTTGAATAAACATGATCATGTACTGAAAAATAAATGATAATATGACTTGATTGAGGTTTGAAAGAAATCTAGATATGCCTGGTTTCGTTTCGAAAGAAAACGAACGAAACGACGACGACGCGGCACGGAGGAGGTGGAGCGCTTCTCTTGTTTACCTTTCTTGCTCTCGATTTTTCTCCCTTTCTCCCTAGCTGTTATTCACGTTTTTTCTACTGAAAATGGGTCTGATTTCGGTGGGGAGGGAGTGTGATGGAGTGGTTATGAGGGGTGAGGAGGATGGTGCAAGATATAAGGATCATATCAAGACCAAGTCTTCATGCATTTGAATTTTGAATTTTGAATTGCTATCAAATGATCTCTTGGGTGATTTTAGACTATAGTGGCCGATTTTATCATGCCAAACAAGGGTTAGGATAGTGGTCTAGTATTAATTAATTAAGGTGAAAAAATAGCTAAAAGAATTAGCATGCTAAACAACCAAGAATGGGTCAAAGGTGAGTTGGCAAGTCCTAGTTTGTTCTTCTAGGGGTGTGGCCAAAAATGCATGATAAATGGTAGGGGGAAAATTGATTATCTAGTAATTTAATAACCCTTAAAAGCCTTACTAATCCTTTAATTAATTTAGTGAACTAACCCCTTAATTAAGTAACTTAAATGAGCTCATTTCTTAATCACCTCCAATAATTAAATTAAAATCCTCAACTAACTTAAATAATTCATTAAAATTCTTTTTAACTTAAATGAACTTACTTGCTAGCTAAATTAACTTCTGGAAATATTTCTCAAATCTTAAATTCTATCTCAAAACTCCAACTCCAGTCCGGCCTCACTGAAATAACTGAAATGCTAAAAATCAAACTACTGAACTGAAATAATAAAATAATTAACTTCAAACAAATGCATTTAAAATAATCATGCAATGAAGTCAATTAAATTTAAAAATCTAGAATTATGCATGGCTTATACGTCTACTGATATACGGGTTCTACAATCCTTCCCCCCTTAAATAAATTTCGTCCTCGAAATTAGAACTCACCGAATAACTCAGGGTATCGACTTCTCATCTCCGGCTCAGACTCCCACGTAGCTTCCTCCTCTGAATGGTTGAGCCATTTGACTTTGACTCGCTTAACCAACTTGTTCCGAAGTTTCTTCTCCTGTCTGTCTAAGATCTGCACGGGTCTCTCCTCATAAGATAAGTTCGGAGTAAGCTGCAACGGCTCGAAATTCAGCACATGCGAAGGATTTGCCATATACTTCCTCAGCATGGAGACGTGAAAGACATTGTGTACTCCGGCCAAATTTGGCGGAAGAGCCACACGATAAGCAAGCGTCCCAACTCTGTCAAGGATCTCAAACGGTCCAATGAATCTCGGACTGAGCTTCCCTTTCTTGCCAAATCTCATGACACCCTTCATAGGTGCCACTTTCACGAAGACATGATCGCCCACTGCAAACTCTAACTCTCTCCTCCGCTGATCGGCATAACTCTTCTGTCGACTCTGAGCAGTCCTCATTCTATCACGGATCTTGACTACTACATCTGCTGCCTGCTGAACAATCTCTGGACCCAACTCTGCTCTCTCTCCTACTTCATCCCAATGAACAGGAGATCTACACTTGCGGCCATACAGCGCTTCATACGGAGCCATACCTATAGACGATTGGAAACTGTTGTTATAGGTGAACTCTACCAATGGTAAGTTCGACTCCCAACTCCCAGAGAAATCAATGACGCAAGCACGGAGAAGATCCTCTAAGATCTGAATAACTCGCTCCGACTGCCCATCCGTCTGCGGATGGAAAGCTGTGCTAAACAGCAACTTCGTACCCAAAGTCGAATGCAAACTCTTCCAAAACGAGGAAGTGAATCTGGGATCTCTGTCGGATACGATAGAAACTGGAATACCGTGGAGTCGGACTATCTCTCGGATATACAGCTCTGCATACTGAACCATGGTGAAAGTCGTCTTAATAGGCAAGAAGTGCGCTGATTTGGTAAGACGATCTACAATCACCCAGATAGCATTCGATCCTCTGGCTGACCTCGGCAATCCGGTCACAAAGTCCATGATAACTTCTCCCACTTCCACTCGGGAATAGGGAGAGGCTTGAGCAAACCTGCTGGTCTCTGATGCTCGGCCTTCACTAACTGGCAAGTCAGGCACTCGGATACAAAACGCCTGTTGTCCTTCTTCATCCCTGGCCACCAATACAATAGCTGCAGATCTTTGTACATCTTCGTACTCCCAGGGTGAATGGAGTACGGGGACGTATGGGCCTCTGATAAGATATCTGCTCGGATAGAATCACTGCTAGGAACCCATATCCTATCTCGGTATCTCACAATACCGTCGCTGACTGTATACAAAACACTGCCCTTGGCTTCATCTCTCTTCTTCCACTGTGCCAACTGCTCATCTGCTGCCTGACCGCTGCGAATACGGTCAAAAAGGGAAGACTGAATGGTCAAGGTAGATAAACGAGGAACTCTACCTCGCGGATAAGTCTCAAGATCAAACCTCTGCATCTCAATCTGAAGAGGTTTCTGCATCGTCAAATGAGCCATCACTGCGACTTTCCTGCTCAAAGCATCCGCAACTACATTAGCTTTACCCGGGTGGTAGCTAATGTCACAATCGTAGTCTTTCACAAGCTCCAACCAACGCCTCTGACGCATGTTCAGCTCCTTCTGCGTAAAGAAATACTTGAGGCTCTTATGGTCGGTAAAGATCTGACACTTCTCCCCATACAGATAGTGCCTCCAAATCTTGAAAGCAAAAACTACGGCCGCTAACTCCAGATCATGGGTAGGGTAATTCTTCTCGTGGATTTTCAGCTGTCGAGGAGCATACGCTATCACTCTCCCATGCTGCATCAAAACTGCACCTAAACCAAGCTTCGAAGCATCGGTATAAAGGACAAACTCACCAGATCCTGACGGTACAGCCAAAACGGGTGCTGAGATAAGAGCTTGCTTCAAAGTATCGAAGCTCTTCTGACACTCCTCGCTCCACACAAACTTCCCATTTTTCTTTGTCAGTGCTGTGAGTGGAACGGCGATAGAGGAAAATCCTTGGATGAATTTTCTGTAATATCCTGCTAGCCCAAGGAAACTGCGGATCTCGGATGCATTCTGAGGCACAACCCAATCTCTGACTGCTACAACTTTTGCGGGGTCTACCTCAATACCACTGCTAGAAACAATGTGGCCCAAGAACGCCACCTTCTCTAACCAGAATTCGCACTTACTGAACTTTGCGAATAATTTGTGCTTCTGCAATGTCTGCAACACTGTGGTCAGATGCCTGCTGTGCTCCTCCCGATTCTTGGAGTAGACGAGAATGTCATCTATGAACACTATCACAAACTGGTCGAGGTACGGCTGAAATACGCGATTCATTAGATCCATGAAGATCGCTGGCGCATTCGTCAGACCGAACGGCATCACAAGGAACTCGTAGTGACCATAACGAGTCCTGAAAGCTGTCTTCGAAACATCAGCACCTCTCACCCTCAACTGGTGATAACCCGAACGCAGATCTATCTTGGAGAAAATCGAAGCTCCCTGCAACTGGTCAAACAGATCCTCAATCCTCGGCAGTGGGTATTTATTCTTCACTGTAACCCTGTTCAACTCCCGGTAGTCAATGCAAAGCCTCATCGTGCCATCCTTCTTTTTCACAAATAAGACTGGCGCGCCCCATGGAGAAAAGCTCGGGCGAATGAACTCCTTGTCGAGAAGTTCCTGGATCTGCTTCTTAAGCTCTGCCATCTCTGTCGGTGCTAGTCGGTACGGCGCTTTGGATATCGGAGCCGTACCTGGCATAAGCTCAATGAAAAACTCCACCTCTCTCTCTGGTGGCATACCAGAGACGTCTTCGGGAAAAACGTCTAAGAAATCTCTAACTATCGGAACATCTGAGGCTGACTGGCTGGGTTCCTCGGGGACAGATAAAAAGGTCGCTAGAAATGCCCGACACCCTCTATGCATGAGTTTCCTAGCTTGAACATAAGGAATAATGCGCGGTAAAGGAAAGTACCTGTCCGGCTCAAATAAGAACTGCTCCATTCCAGGCGGTCGGACAAGAACGGATCTCCGCTGGAAGTCTATCAACACTCTGTTCCTCAATAGTCAGTCCATCCCTAGGATGATGTCAAATTCCGGCATCGGTAGCACAATCAGATCCGCATAAACAAGATTACCGTGCAGCTCAAGGTCTATATCTCGGATAACATTGGTAGCTGCCATCTCCTCGCCTGACGGCAACACTACTGAAAAGGCTGTATCTAGCCCAATGGTCTGGATCTTGAGAAAGTTTGCAAAGATCTCCGAAATAAACGAGTGAGTGGCCCCTGAATCTATCAAGGCCTTGGTAGCGGAACCAGATATAAAAATTCTCCCTGAAAGAGCGGAGCTCTAAGTTGAATCCCACTACAAGATCTAAACTTATAGACATGCAAAGGTCAAGGTTCCTCTAGCTTAATTTCCCCGAAATAAATCTGAGTAGAGCATGCAATCCTATAACAGTTCTAAGTTCAAAAATCTAAATCCCGATTCCCAAAATGCTGAAATTCGAAGAATAACTTAAAGTTTAAAGGTACCTGTCAACAACATAGTCTCCGGGTTGGTTTCCGCGGCATGGAGAGCAAAAACTCTGCCTTGGGTAGGCAGATTCCTCTGAGGGCACTGCAGCAACATGTGGTCTGGACTGCCACACTTAAAACACTTTCCTGAGCCAGCCATACATGCTCCAGGATGGCGACGTGAGCACCTTGGACAAACTGGGTGCTCCTGAGTCCTCGGGGCTGGGCGTCCCCGCCGCTGCTGCTGCTGCTGCTGCTGGCCTCGGTTCCTGGGCGGTCCATGAAAAGGCCTCTTATTCTGCTGCTGATGTTGATGAGGAGGAGGGCGGTGCGGTGCCTGGACTGGGCGCTTGCCCTGGCGATCCCTCTCGATATCCCGCAGATCCTGCTCTGCGGCTAAGGCCTTGGAGACGGCAACCTCATAAGTAGCAGGGTCAGATACCCTAACATCCCGGCGCAAGATCGGCCGTAAACCCACCAGGAAGTGCATCAGCTTGGCTCTGGCATCATTCGCTATCAGGGGCACAAAGTGACAGCCCCTCTCGAACTTACGGATAAACTCCGTAACCGACATATCCCCCTGTCTCAGGATCATGAACTCGGTGGTCAGCCTGGTGCGAACCTCCTCAACAAAATACTTGGAGTAGAAAACCTCCGTAAAGCGGGTCCAAGAAAGTGTAGCCAAGGTCAGGGCTACCGAAGCTCCTTCCCACCATAAGCGGGCGTCTCCAGTGAACAGGTAGGTGGCACATCGGACTCGGTCTGCGTCCCCCAGCTCCATAAAATCGAAGATAACCTCGAGGGATTTTATCCATCCCTCGGCAACCATGGGGTCAGATGCCCCAGAGAATTCCTTCGGGCGCATCTTCATGAATCGCTCATACACAGCCTCGGGCCCTGTCGGCCTGGCTGCGGCTGCGGCTACGGCTGCGGCATTGCCCCCCGCAAACTGTGCGAAGAACTGTGCCATCCCAGCTAACATCTGGGCACTCATGTCCGGTGGGGGCGGTGGAGGAGGTGGTAGGTCTCCCTCCGGTCTACGCTCCTCCCTGTCCTCTCGGCGAGGCTCCACCTCTCTGTTGCGCTCTAAGATGCGTCTAGGGGGCATACTGTTCCAACATAACCCATACGTAACTAACATGCATAATTCCATAATTTATTTTAAATGGACACTGAAGTACTGAAAATCTGGAAGCATGCTGACAAAATAATTCATGCTTTAACTAAAATGCTGAACAAAATGCTGAACTGAAAAACTTACAGACCAAAGGCGTGGCTTCGTGAGCTTCTCGCGGTCAGTAGTAGTGAAACCCTATACAGAACCACCGCTCTGATACCAACTGTGAAGGGGCCTAAAACTCCTTTCTTGAAAATTTGCGGAAAATTAAAAATTTTCTTTTTTAAAAGAA
>NW_027459810.1:0-75015 GCF_025594145.1 Primulina tabacum | reverse complement strand
TTTCGCCGAGTCAAATTCAGTCGAAGAATCTAATTTGACAGTATGAGACAGTTGTTCGAATTGAATTTTCTTGATTTCAGCGAGCATCTGCTGCATATTGTACTTATGTTCTGGATTTCTTCAAGAACAACTCCATTTCTGTGGATTGAATTGGAGGTCGCTGGCTGGGCGTTTCTGAATGCTTCGATGTTTTGTCCAAAAAGAACTAATGCTTGATTAGTTTTCCATTGTTCCAGCCATAGGCTGAGCTGGAATGTTTTCTTGAATTTGAGATGATGACGTTGGTTTTGATCAAGAATGGACTGTCTGGCTGAATGATGGAGATGGATGGTTCATACATAGGGGCCTCATGTGGAGAATTAACTGAAATTTGTTCTTGCTCCTTTGATTCAGTGAGCACTGACCTTCTACATGTTCACAGTTTCTTGTTCTGAGGGTTTTGCTTGTTCATCAGTTTGAATATCTTGTTCAGCAGAAGTTTCTGGCTGAACTGGTGCTTCAGCTTGAGCTTTTTCCGATTCAGTTATTTCTTTTTCTGAAGTTTGGTTTGGCACTTCAGTTTGATCTTCAGTTTGAGCATATAAATTTTCAGCAATAAGTGACTCAGCTGGTGCTTCAGATGATATCTTAATGTCTTGCTCTGGTTGTTCAGCTGAATATATCTAGTCGAATATCCCTTCTTTAACGCATGATCCCTAATGAAGTGATGCCTGACATCTATAGCTTGGTCCTTGAGTGAAGAACTGGATTATAAGTGATGGCAATTGTGCTGGTATTATCACAAAATATGGGCGATTCAGTTGACGTTACTCCATAATCCTTCAGTTGTTGCTGAATCCAGATCAGTTGTGCACAACAGCTACCAAGCAAGATATTCTGCTTCTGTTGTTGAGGTAGCTATGGATGTCTGCTTCTTGCTGAACCAAGAGATCAGTCTGTCTCCTAAGAACTGACAAGATCCACTTGTACTTTTGCGATCAAGCTTACATCCTGCATAATCTGCGTCTGAATATCCAACTAAATTGAAGGTGGAGTCTTTGGAATACCATAGCCCAACATTTTGCGTGTCCTTAAGATATCTCAGAATTCTTTTAGCAGCTGAGAAATGTGATTGCTTAGGATTTGCTTGAAATCTGGCACACATACAGACAGCAAAAATATCAGGTCGACTGGCTGTTAGGTACAACAATGAACCTATTAATCCTCTATATAATGTCGCCTCTACTGATATTCCCCCTTCGTCAGTATCTAGTTTAACTGATGAGCTCATGGGTAGTTGCAGCTGAGCATGATTCCATACCAAATTTCTTAGCAACTCCTTTGTATTATTTTGTTGACTAATTAATATACCATTTTCCAGTTTCTTCACTTGCAGTCCAAGAAAAAATGTCAGTTCACTCATCATGCTCATTTCAAACTTTTCCTGCAATTAACTTAGCAAACTTTTCGCACAATTTGGGGTTAGTTGACCCAAATATTATATCATCAACATAAATTTGACTAATAGAATATGATTATTTTTAGTAAATTTGAACAAGGTCTATCAACTGATCCTACTGTAAAGTCATGATCAGTTAAGAATTTGAAAGAGTTTCGTACCAAGCCCTGGGAGCTTGTTTAAGACCATATAATGCTTTGATCAAATAGTATACATGATCAGGAATTTGTGATTTACAAAACCTGGAGGTGTTCAACATATACTTCTTCTGTAACTGACCGTTTAGGAATGCACTCTTCACATCCATCTGGTAAACTTGAAGTTTTTGTGAGATGCATAAGCAAAAAATATTCTGATTGCTTCCAATCTTGCAACTGGAGCATACGTCTATCGTAGTCAATTCCTTCTTCTTGCCTATATCCTTGTGCTACTAGTCTTGCTTTGTTGCGTATAACTGAACCGTCCTCGTTTAGTTTATTCCTGTACACCCATTTTGTACCTATAATGGTTTTTGAAGTTGGTCTTGGAACTAAGTTCCAGACGTTATTGTGAGTGAACTGATTCAGCTCTTCTTGCATAGCATTTACCCAGTTAGGATCAGCAAGAGCTTCATCAGTTTTCTTTGGTTCCATTTGTGAGACAACGGCTTGAATGAATAAATAAATTTAACATTTGATTGCGAGTTCTTACTGAATCAGATGGATTTACAATTACCAATTCTGGTGGATGTGATTTTCTCCATCTGTACTCAGCATTCGTTGCATCTGCAACTTCTTCAGTTGGTAACTGAATGCAGTTTTCAGCTTCAGTTGATGCCTCGTCAGCTGATATTTGAATATATCATTTTTCTTAATAACTGATTGTCAGCATTGACTTCCTGCTCATTTAATTGATCCAATATCTCTGGTTCTGGTGTTTGAAGGATGTTTTGATATTATGATTTCATCTTTTCATCATCTTCCAAACTGATATCTGAAAATCGATCAGCTAGCTCAACTTGATCAGTTGGCTTATCAGTTAGTGCAGTTTCATCAAAATCAACATGCGCAGATTCTTCAACATTTAAAGTTTTCTTATTAAAGACTCTATAAGCTATACTAACTGATGAATATCCAAGGAATATTCATTCTGCAGATTTGGCATCGAATGCTTTTAAGTAATTTTTACTATTATCATGAATAAAACATCTACAGCCGAATATTTTGAAATAAGTGATTATACTTTTTCTTCCATGCCAGATCTCATATGGTGTTTTCATATGATTCTTATTAATCATTGATCTGTTCTGAGTATAACATGCAGTGTTTACTGCCTCTGCCCAAAATCTTTGAGAAATACCAGAATCAGCAAGCATTGTTCTAGCAGCTTCTTTAAGGGTTCGATTTCTTCTCTCAACTACACCGTTTTGCTGAGGAGTTCTTGCTGCTGAGAGCTCATGCTTGATTCCAACATTTTCTAGAAAGCTTGAAAGTGTTTGATTGATGAATTCAGTTCCTCGATCAGATCTGTTTCGATCAATCCCAACTGATTTTTCATTTAAAAGTCTTTTAAAGAGTTTAATCAGTTGTGCAGCCGTATGGTCTTTGGATTTGAGAAAGATAACCCAAGTAAATCTTGAAAAATCATCTACGACCATCAAGGTGTATTTCATTCCCCCTAAGCTCATGACTGGTATTGGACCGAAGAGATCCATGTGCAATAGTTCTAAGCATCGGGATGAAGACTTACAGCCCTTGTTTTTGAAAGAAGATCGTACTTGTTTTCCATACTGACATGCTGAGCAAAGTTTTTCTTTTGGAAAAATTTATTTTGGGCAAACCAGTTACAAGTTCATGTTTACTCAGATAGGCAATGGATTTAAAGTTTAAATGATTTAACCTTTTATGCCACAACCAGTTTTGAGATGATTTTGAAGCAATAAAGCAGACTGGTGCATGAGGCTGTTCATTCCAACTGACTTTATATGTGTTTCCACATCGTTTGCCAGTTAGTATGATTTCATCAGTTGATGTTTTAACTGAGCATGAGTTTTTATCAAATTGTACCGAGAATCCATTGTCGCATAACTGACTGATGCTAATCAAGTTATACTTCAGATTCTCTACTAATAAAACATCTTTAATAGTAAAGTTACCATTGATAAGTTTACCCTTACCCACGGTTTTACCTTTGGAATTATCTCCGAAACTGATGTTTGGACCTTTATATTTGGTCAGTTGAGATAGCATACTTGCATCTCCTGTCATATGTCGTGAGCAACCGCTGTCCAAATACCATATTGAATTTTTATCTGTACCTGTTACCTGCAAGCACACACATAATATGATTTGGTACCCATATCTATTTGGGTCCAAAACTTATTAGTCCCTTTGGAACCCATACTTGGATTAGTCTAACTGACTTTCCAGTAGGTGTATTCCAAATGGTTTTTCTCGGCTTTTGTGTGCTTGGTGAGTAGTGTACAGTTGATACAGTATGTGTTTTAGTCTTACTCAACTGATTGTTCAATCTATATCTCTTCTGAACTGGCTTGCAGTTATAATAATTGACATAGCCATTCGAATAGTTTTTGTGAAATCTTTTTGATGACCCGCTTTGTGAATCAGTTGAAAGCTTTTGGCTATAGCCAATCCCATATCTTCTAGCCTTGTTCAACTTCTCAGTAGGTTGTTCAATCAGTTTACTGGGCTCAATTTGTTCTTGTACCACTGCTGATTTGACAAAGTGAATGTACTTCCCTTTGTTCATTGTCAGCTTTGGTTGAGTATCATTTGAAAACGTTTCTCCTTGATTACTGAACCCTAAACAAGTTTTATCAGAAACTGATTTTTGTGAATTCTGCATTTCATTCAGTGCAGTAGACGACTTATTCCAAGATTTAATGAGTTCAGTTTGTTTTGAATTTTCAAGGATCAATTTCTGGATCAGTGACTGATCTTTCTTTCTCTCTGCTTTTAACTCAGCAATTTCCCTTTTTAGACTCAACCCATCAACTGATTCATCAGTTTTGGTTTTATTGTCCATGGGATCATTTTGCTTTGACTTTATTTCCTCAAATGATGATGCAAGTTTCTGGTACTCATTTACCATTTCATGCAATGTTAAAATGAGTTCTTCTTGTGTAAAATCAGTTGAACTAAAATCAAATACCTGTTGACTTGTAGATTCTGCTTCTGTATCATTGGCCATTAGACATTTGACTTCCTCTTCATCACTTGAGCTATATGAGCTTTCTGGTTCTGATTCGTCACTATCAGTTTCTGCCCATTTGGATTTGTTCTCTTCAGCTAATAGAACCTCATGTTTCTTTTTGTAGGTTTTCTTATCATCTCTGGATCTTCTCTTATGCTCATATGATTTCTTTCTTCTGTCAGTTGATCCTTGACTGTCCTTTTTAGGTTTAGGACAGTCAGCAATATAATGACCTGTTTTGCCACAATTGTAGCAAGCATTTATTTCTTCTTTGGAATTGTTTCTCTGGTATTGCTTCTGAAAGTTTCCTTGGTTCTTTCTCATGAACCTCCCAAACTTTTTGATGAATAATGACATAGCATCATTGCTTAACTAATCGGCAGATTTCTCGACTGAACTGGTTGATTCAGTTCTTACAGCTGCTAGAGCAGTTGTAGCTCTAGGAGTAAATGGTTCTCCTTCTCTGCTCTGCAATTCAAATTCATAAGCCTTTAAATCAGCAAATAGTTCATGAAGTTTGACCTGGTTCAAGTCTTTAGATTCTCTCATAGCCATAGTTTTGACATCCCATTCCTTTGGAAGACGACCTCTCATCACTTTTAGTGCAACCTCTTTGTTAGTATACACCTTTCCGAGTGCATTTAATTCATTTACAATACTGCTCACCCTTTCATCATACTCATTCATTGATTCTCCAACCTTCATTTTGATATTGTCAAATTTCTGAACAGCAACAGAGAGTTTATTTTCTTTTGTTTGGTCATTTCCTTCATATAACTGAATCAACTTTTCCCAAATTTCTTTTGCTGTTTTGCACATCTTTATTTTGTTGAATGTTGCTTTGTCCAGTGTTTTGTATAGAGTATCTTTGGCCACATTGTCAAGATTGGCTTTTCTTTTGTCCTCAGTTGTCCACTCTTCTCTGGGCTTTTGAATTCTCTGTGGTGCCCCTTCAGTTATGGCAATTGCTGTATTTGCTTTTAGAATCTTCATGGGTCCGTCTGTTATGACATACCACATGTCATCATCTTGTGCAACTAAGTGAGCCTGCATTCTGATTTTCCAGTCATCGAAATCTTCTCTTGAGAACATAGGAATTTTATTGAATGAAGTCATGCTAGCAGATTTATAGATCAGAAGTATTCAAGAACAAGATTCAACCGCTCTGATACCACTTGATAGGATTGATTGACGTGTCAAGAGTGTTTAGAAGGGGGGTTGAATAAACACTCTCAATTAATATTGGTCTTATCGAATTTTTGAGTTCAGTTTGGTGACAAACTGATTCTCGGAATCTTGTTGGTCAATATCAATCAGTTAAACTGAGGTAGTTGCGGAAGGTAACTGACTGACAGATAGAATACAGAACTGAAATAAAATACACAAGGATTGTTTCTGGATGTTCAGAGAATTCAATTACTCCTACGTCACCCCTTCTATCACAAGGATAGGATTTCCACTAAAAGACTTTGATCCAATACAACACTTGTACAGACCCACTTCAGTTAGGACTTACCCACTGCCTAAACTGAAACTCTTAGTATTACGAAATGATCTCTGTGCGTAATTGATCTTAGCACTATTGAATTAACAAATATTACAGATTGCTAGTTTGCTCAACTTGTAGCCTTGATTGCTACGAATAAATCAAGTAAGAGTGAGCTGAGATTTTGACAGAGTAATAGCAAGTTTTGAATGATGTATCGTCACTTCTTCTTTTTCTTCTGCCATATTTATACTCTTATTTTCCAACAGTAATCTTGAGATAAATTTGAATCTTTGTATCCGTTGGTTTCCACTTGATTATTCCTTCGATATTGTTTGCTTCATTTATTGTAATTCGGCGTCTTAATTGCTTTGTCCGGAATGCGTTGTTTTAATTAGTCTTGATTGTTGTGCGGTGCTCTTGTAATCTGTTATGTCTTCTTTGTTATTTCCCGAGACATCTTCAGTTGAGAGACTTTGAGGCATTCGGCTGAATGTTTTAACTGATCAGTTCCAACTGATCAGTTTACTCTGTATCATTGTATCAGCTGATTTCAGTTGATAAGTTCAGTTGCCGAATTTGCTTGCGCGTATCAGTTGATTCATATTTTGTTATTCGATTGATTCATGTTTTGTCAAACTCCAGAATCTAGTTTCCAACACAACTGAAGAGCCAGTTCAGTCGACTGCCACGACTGAACAGGCAGTTGTCTCAATAACTGAAGAGGTGCCAGCAGAAATACCAACCACATGTTCAGTTGTTCAACTAACTGAAGACCCAACTGTTGATTCAGCTGAGAAACCAACTGAAGAACCAACTATTGATTCAGCTGACAACCTACTGCAGAGCCTTCAGATTCCACTGCTATTCCGAATCTCTCTTCTTCTCCATAGCTTCAGCTGGAAGCTATACCAGTAGATGTTTCAGAAATGGTTAATCTTGAAACTACAACAACTGACAGGGCCTTGGTGATCTTTAATCAAGAAAATCGGGAGTAGGAACCAAAAACCTCTGGAGCCTTGTCTCCTGTTATATCAATTGAAAATGAGTCTTTGTTCGAAAAAATTCAGGCTATTCAGACCAACCTTGTCACTGTAATGACTTCTATTTCTAATATCATGTCAACCCAATTCATGCATACTTTGAAGCTCGACTATGTAAAGGAGCACACTCTGGGAAGACTACAGCAAATCACAAAGGATGTAACTTTTCTACTTTTACAAATGGAAGAACAAAGAAAAGACAGAGTACCAGCTGAAGCTCACTTCCAAACTCAAGCCATGTTCACAAGACGCCTTGACTTTTTGGAAAGCATTGTCTCAAAAAGAATGGATTTGCTGCAAGAAATTCTGATGAATGCAGTATCAAACCTCTCCTCCGATGTTAGTCTACTATCCAAAAATGTTGATGCGTTTGATAAAAAGGGGGAAGAGAAAGGAAAAGATCAGTAGGAACAATCTACAAAGAGACCCAGCAAGAAGAAATCTAGAAAATTTTGAAGATTATTTTAGTCAGTTAGAAGATTATTTTATTATTTCATTCTTTGTACAAATCTGTACATTGCAAGATTTGTCAATAAAATTTTATTTTATATACAATGAGTTCAGTTGATCATTTCATATTTTCTAAGTTTTGTCAAACACCAAAAAGGGAGAAATTGTTGGAAACTGAATTTCGGAAGTTTGACAAACTGAGCGTTTAATATATTGAACTAACTGATCAAAAAGACTGATAGAAACTGGTCTATAATACGCAAACTATCAGCTACATCTTATCAGCTGATCTTTCAGCTGTACACGTCATCAGTTAAGGAAAATGACGTTCAACCGATAACTATACAAAAGCTGACTGCAACAAGTAGTCGGATTGCAAAAGCTGCAGTGTACGAATGTCAGAAGAATGTTGACGTGACAAACAACAAATAGAAAGTTTCAAATCGCATTCAATATTACCATTGGAGGCAAAGCCCATAAATAGCATATAAGAGCAGCTTAGAAACAACAAAAATCTGTATCAACCCGATTGATATACTATCAACTGAGCTGTTACTCTGCTGAAATCTTTGCTTACACTTATTGTATACATTCATAGTATTCAAGGTTATATTTCGAGCTTACAAGCAAAAACTGTTATTGTGATTATACTTGATCTTGTAGAGATCAGTTGTGCAAAGTTATTTCAGTCCAATTGAGTACTATTAACTAGTTTGTAACTAAGAATTATAGTTTGACATTATTAAGTCCAAAACTGAATTGGGTCTGTACAACTCTTTGTATTGATCAAAGTCTTTTAGTGAATATCCTATCTTTGTGATAGAAGGGGTGACGTAGGAGTGTTTGAAATCTCCGAACATCCATAAAATCTTGTGTCTTCTTATTTCAGTTTTATTCTATCTATCAGTTTGTTTATTTCCGCACTATTTTTATTAACTGATTGATATCGACTTTCAAGATTCCCGAGTATCAGTTTATCACTAAACTGACTCATCAAAGAAGAAAAGGTTGTGAAAATTGTTAGTGTTTATTCAACCTCCCCCCTTCTAAACACTCTTTCACCTTTACCCGATCCTATCAGACTTTGTGACAGGTCTTCCGAGTACTACTAGAGGTTATAATGCCATCTGGGTGATTTTTTATCGGCTCATTAATCAGCTCATTTTCTACCGATCAGGAAGACTTTCACCATGACTCAGTATGCAGAGATATGTACATCAGAGATATAGTCAGACTGCACGGGATTCCAGTGTGCATCGTGTCAGACAGGGATCTGAGGTTCACGTCTGCGTTCTGGAAGAGTCTACATCAGGCATTGGGCACTAAGTTACTGTTCAGTACTTCTTTCCATCCTCAGACAGACGAATAGCCAGAGAAAGTGATTTTGATTCTGGAAGACCTACTTTGGGCTTGCATGATCGACTTCCAAGGCAGCTGGGAGCCGAATTTACCTCTTGTGGAGTTCACATACAACAACAGTTATCAGGCATCGATAGGTATGGCTCCATACGAGGAACTATACATGATGATTGCTAGTGTATTGGGATGAGGTAGGAGAGAGAGCACATTTGGGTTCGGATATTGTCAGGCAGACAGCAGAGTTAGTGGTTAGGATTCGAGACATGATGAAGACCGCTCAGAGCCGTCAGAAGAGTTATGCAGATCAGAGGAGGCGAGATCTTGAGTTTGCAGTAGGGGATCATGTTTCTAACGTACCGTATTTTTTTTGAACTACTTGAAATTTGCGGAAAAATAAAAATTTCTTACATAAATAATAACCTTCCCAATAACGATAAAATAAACTACTCGTCTAAAATATTTGGAATAAAAACAGTTACAACCAAAGTTTGCAAAAACGGTATTCGTTTAAACATCATAAAATAAACTCATTAAAATCAGAGTATTTGAATCAACATGCATAAATTCTTAAAACATAGGCGGTCCTCGGGTTTAGCCTCCACGCAGTCTGAGCCAGCTCACTGGTCCCCACCTCTCGACCCCTCATACTTGTCCTCACCTGCATCGATCAAGTCTAGTGAGTCTAAAACTCAACATGTATAAACTGAGAATAACAAATAATACGTAATAAAACCATATTCATTTTAAAGTAGAGAGTACATACTTAAACTTGAACGTACATACATAAACATTTACGTGCCATCGTTCATAAAAATTTTCATAACATACTTGCATCATACATACTTGATCATACATAAACATCATCATTTTGCATAGAGATATGTTTCAAAGCAAGTACCCCATACATAAATGCGCCTAAACCACAGTACTAGGCTGTCAGGGATGTCCACTAGCACATACATGAGATCCCCGGTCATGCTTTGCCGGGTGGATTGGTCCTAGTCATGCTTTACCACTTTTCAATCCTGATCTAAACCCGGTCAAGCTTTACCGGGGTGGAGAGGTCCTCGGCTATGTTCACCAACTTCCAAACTCGTTCATATTTGGTCACAAGACATTTAGCATACCTAAAAAATAACACATTTTCTTTTGCACGTCGAACATACTTAAAAACGTTGAGGGCTTCGTTGGAACGCTCTGGACATGCTGCCCTAACCACAACAGCAAAGATTCAGGAGATCCCAACGAAGCCTGCAACCAAAACTTTAGAAAACGTGAAGAACATGCCCAAATTTTCACAGCTTGAGCGGTTTTACGATAAAAATCATATATCTCTCATTTTTTATTAGAAAATTACGAAAATGATCATAACTCACTCATTTCTTGTCCAAAAATTACGAATTTACTGTCAAATAGAAGGTATCAAATAGTACTACGTTTATATGTTGAAAGTGTTCCAGAAAATCCACTGAAAATGAACAGTATTCAAAATGACAGAAAACTCGTTTTTTAAACTCTAAAAATCATTTCAAAATCGATCCATCCATTTTTGCTCAAACTTTGCATAACATACATGGATTTTTGTACACAATAAACATCAAACATATTGTATGACAAGATCGATGCAAAAACGAAAGAATATACATTCTTTTGATGTTTATAATCACGAAACGACGATTATCGAAGCGGAGAGATGCGAGGGTTGATTCGAGACGAATTGTGGCGCGATTTCTTGCTACAAAAAATGATCGAGAAATGCTGAAATGATGAAGGGGAAAAGGGTGGTGGCTGCTGCTCTCCAAGAACCCTACCTCTTCCAAAAGAAATGAAATGGAATGCAATGAAATATGTGTGTGTGTGCATAGGCCAAGTGTGTGTATGTCTATATGTGCATGTGTGTGTGAGTGAGTAACGTGTGTGTGTGTTAAAGGGTTAGTGGGTTAGTGGGAATTAAGGGGTTTAATTAATAATTAACTTGCTAATTAAGAATACTAACCCACTATTAACTTTACTAAAAATCCCATTATTTAGAATAAAATACTCAAGTGATAAACTTTGAAATTTTAAAATCTTAAAAATCACCTAATAATTAAATTGGGCTTTAAAATGCTTAAAAAATTAATAAATCATTTAAAATCTCACTTTCTTGACTTAAAATAAAATATCACATTTTAAAATGCATAAATCTTCGTCGGTCTCTTTTCCTCAATCCCGCATCGATTATTCGCCTGAAACGTAAAAATCAAGGAAAATGTTTAAATGTGCATCTAATAAACACAAATAATTTAAAATAATGTAAATTCATCAATTATGCATCTCTAAAATCATTTTAAACATAAATAAATAATTTAACTATTAAATAAATGCATAGGTTTTACGTGTACTGATTTTGGGCTCTACAATATTTTTGTGAAGGTCGCACCAATGAAGGGTGTGGAGATTCGGGAAGAAGGGCAAGCTCAGCCCTAGATTCATCGGACCCTTCGAGATCCTAGAGAGATTTGGTACACTCGCCTACAGAGTGGCATTACCACCGAATCTGGCGGGAGTTCATAATGTGTTCCACGTCTCTATGCTGCAGAAATACATGTTGAATCCTTTGCATGTGCTGAACTACGAGCCATTTCAGCTGACACCGCACATGTCATTCGAGGAGAAACCCACTCAGATACTGGACAGACAGGAGAAGAGGCTCCGGAACAAGGTGATCCACATGGTCAAAGTCAAGTGGCTGAATCATTCCGAGGAAGAAGCCACATGGGAGACGGAGACCGAGATGAGGAGTCGCTACCCGGAGTTATTCGGTATGTTTTAATTTTGAGGACGAAATTTCATTTAAGAGGGGGAGAGTTGTAAGGTCCAGAAATTTAAATTTACGTAACCTGAATGCATGCAATATAGGATTTAATTTAAATTATGTGTTTATTTATTTTATGCATTTGAGGCATAATTATTGCATGATAGGATTCATTTCATGGATATTTTAAAAGTTCACGCATTAGGATTTCTAGATGCATTTCGCGTTCGATCGAGGAACAGAGACCGAAGAATTATCAGAAAAATTATTTTTATTACATGTATAATTTTATTTATTATCATAAGGTGTTTTAAGTGTATTTTTCAAGAAATGGATTTTGTTAGATATTTTTACCCGCCAGAGCATATTTTTAATCGTTACGCAAATTTTAACGATTCGGAAGATTTTTTGAGGGCTCAAGCGATATTTTCTAAAACTTACAAAACAAAATATTTTTTGGGAGTGTGTTTGGACTTGGTGGACCTATTTTTAAGCTTAATGGGCTCAAAACCCTTTTAAAAATTTTATAGCGCCCATTAGTGCATAATTAAGCATTTTAAATTGTACCCTAATCAACCCTAAACCTAAATAAAACCAAGCAGCCGCCCCTCCCCCTCTTTTAAGCAGCCTCCACTTGATTTCTTCAGCCAAAAGCTTCGGCCATTGGTGCCCTCTCAAGAAAAGTTCATCCCCGCTCTTCCGGTGCCTCCCTGACTTGCAAATCTCCTAGGTTTTCGAGTTTAATTCTTCAAGGCACACTTGTTTTTTCCCTTTGTGCATCATACACGCTGATATTATGCAACTTTTATGTTAATGCATGTCAAACCTTCGATCTTGTTTGGAGCTCAAAGTTTTATTCGATTTTGTACAAGTTCTCGATTTTTATGATCAACTCATGTTTTTCCTTGAATTGTTGCAAAGGGGCTGTTGAGTTCTTGATGTTAGGAGGCTAGGAACAATGATTTGATGCTGTTATAGTGCTGGATTCGATGGGGTACAGGTTTAGGGTGAGGGCCGAGATTGGTATCATAGGCGGCTAGGGTTTTGGGGGAGGTAGTGTGCGCGGGGATGGGGCTACCGGTGCAAGAGTCAATCCAAGGCTTAGACCAGACCATGATGGATCTGAGACATGGCTGAGGATGGATCCAATGCTGCTGGAGCCACCCCTGAAGTCGATCGATCGAGTGGTAGAGGAGTTGGCCACGGGTGGTGTTTCCTTGAGGGCTAGCGATTGTTGGTGCGATGCGGCTTGCATGGGAGTGTAGCCGTTGGTTCAACAGGTTCAGAGGGAGCCTATGGTTGTCTAAGTGAGGTTGGTTAGGGGCTGGTCCCGTTGGGTGAATGCTAGGATCGAAAATACGAAAAGTAGGGCGTCTAGGGTTTCGAGTGGTAGACTTGCAGAATTTTTCAGAAACTTTCAGCAAGGGTTTGGTGGTCTTGCGGGGTCTGGAATTGAGGTTTTAGGGGCTGCTCTAGTAGATTTTAAAACGAATCATTTGGGTTTTGGAACATGATGGATCGTATGCTCGGCACATTTGAGGTGCTTTTAACACAATAAATCAATGAGCTGCAATAGCTCGCGTTCTAAGAATGATGACATCGATGAATTAGATCGATTTTGGTTAGAAACCAAGCGGAAAACACTAGAAGTAATCCTTCGTTAAGAAAGCTAATTAGTTAGAGCTTTTAATCTTTTGTAACTGATTAACTGAAGATACGGGAGATCAGTTCTAGCATGTATCAGTTTAGTTATTGTGAGAACTGAACTGATAGCTACTCGAACTGATAAAATCAGTTTAAAGCAAGGGGTTAACAGTAAAAGTACACAAGATATTTTTATGGATGTTCGGAGACTTCAACTGCTCCTACATCACCCCGTATACCACCTCGGGTAGGATCCACTAGAAGACTTTGATTTATACAACTTTTTGTACGAACCCACTCAGCTTAGGTCTTACACTACTGCTTAAGTGAACTCCTAGACTAGGCTAAAGGCAGCACCTTCCAGCCAACACTTCTTTAACGTCTATGTGAGAAAGAATACACAAGTTTAACGTCTTTGTGCAAGACTGTATTTAGGGTGGTGGTGTGTGCGTGTGTGAGAAATGATATCTGAGAATAATACGAAATTGTTCTCACACACTGAGGGAAATAAGCTTCTAAACTAAGCTGATATAACTTTGTAGTGTTCCCTCAAATGGGAGGTTTCTTCTTTGTAAGCTGATACGCGATATGCGTGCCCTCTCTGTATCTTATATTTTTAGTCGTCAACTCTCATCATCGTCTTCACTGAGCTTAGGCTTCTATTTATAGAAGTTTGGCTGAACGTACAGTGAGACTCAGTGAATGAATCCGTTGCAGTTTGAATTTGTTCCCCCAAATAAATATCTAGAACAATTGGCTTTAAACGCTGCTGCAACGTCTCTTATTGTACCTTGATAGTAAAATAGCTTTTGTACCTTTGTGCACAGCTGGATTAAGCTTGTCGTATATGCAAACTAGTTCAATCCTAACTGATGTTCTGAACTGGTCTTGAACTGGTGAGGTGAAATCAGGTTACTCGTCAGCTGAACTAATTTCACTGATTCAGTTGAACTGATCATTTGGGCTCTTCATCAGTTGAAAACTTCATCAGCTGGCCGGGCTTCTGAAGGTCTTCTGCTGAACCACATGTCAACGGGACAATCAGTTGAACTGCTCTTGATACTTCAGTTGTACTGGTTCAGTTCGATCAATCAATTGTCACTTTGAGTTTGCGTCTCGATAGCTTCAGTAAAGCTTGGTAACTGATCAATTTTATGCATGGTCAATTTCAGTTTCTGCGTACTTAGGTAAACTCATTAGAAATAAATAAACAAGTTTTGTTAACATCAAAATTAAGATTACGAAACATGAAATGTTCTAAGAGAACGGGCTCTAGTTTACGTCTAAGAAATACTTTTAAAAATGTTTTGGGATGATTCAAGGAGATTGGTAAGCTTCGGGTCGAAATTTAGAGGTCCAGGGGTAAAATGGTCATTTTGGGTTTTCAGGGGCAAAATAGTTATTTTGCACCCGAGTCGATATTTTTGACATGGCAGCTCCCTGAGCACATTTTATCATGTTTTTAAATTTTTATGCATCATGATCACGATTTTTTTGAATTTATGAAATATACGTTGCATGCTTGTTTTTAAAAATTTACGCATGTGCATAATTTTGATAAGTTATGAAAATGATGATAATTTGAAGGATGAGAATTATTTGTGGCTATCGAAGTATATGTAAATGCTTAAGACGTATATGTAATTATGATGATGAGGCATAGGCACAATGGATGGGTAATATTGTCACTGATGCCCGACAGCCGCCGGGTACCGCTGTTCTATGTATGATAGATCCATCGTAAAAGATGAATGATGTACGACAGTCACAACTAATGAACTGAATTCACCAAAGTGAATAATGTTAATGATGAACGATGAATGATGTTAATGATGAACTGTTTTGACATGTAATGATTTCATATGGCATGTCTGCATTTATGCTTTTTAAGTGCATGAAAGGTATGTTGATTACAGTATATTTTCACTGCTGTGTATTAGGTATATGTAGTTGTTATTTCTGATACAGGTGTGTTGAATCTTTAGACTCACTAGGCGTGTGTGATGCAGGTAAGCATGTTTTTTATGGGACTGGAGTTGCAGAACTCTGAGTCGGAGGATTGGATGTGTGTGCACGACCCGAGGACCACATTTCTTCCGCACATGATATTTTTATGGATTTTGAGAGAGCATGAGCATTTTTATTACACTGTTTATTTTTAGTATTTTTACTTGTTTATGTTTACGTATATTTTGCTGGATGGGCTTGGCCATTTTAAACTGCTCTACTTTTGCTGTCTAATATCTACGATTATTTTAAGAGGATATATTTTTCAGTAGAGTTGCATGCATGCAAAATATTTAAATGGGATTTTCGAAATTTGAGCTTTAAAAAAAATATTTCTGCATTTTAAATAAGTAGATGTTTCACCTAAACCGATCCATCATAATTAATCAATAAATTTTTAATTTATAAGCATGAATACAAATATAAATTTATATATATATATATAACAAATTTTTATAGCAATATAGATAAATAACTGATGAAAATATTATGAAATTTGATAAATTTTTAACAGTCTCTTTGGAAAATCTAAGGTTCGTTATTATTAATATGATCAACGTCACTCCATAGTATCCCTCCATGCATTTGCATTTACTCTTGGAGATTATAGTTTACGCCAGAGTTCAATAGTTTACATGATATGACCCTTACATGTAAAGATTATAGTTTAATTACAGCATAGTTCAATAGTTATGTCGATTGTCTAATGTGTTCTTGGAGAATTCTGTAATGCATCTTCAATGTTTCTCCTCTCCAACCAGTCACTTGTGCAACAAATCATCTTCATTACAAATTTCTAATTGATATAAATTAAAAATAGTTTATAAAATCCATTACAAAGAATATTAATTTAATATAATCTCTAATTTTTTTACAGAAAATATCAAGATTTAATACTAATTAATAAGCACATAACGTGTGCAGATTAATAATATTTATAAAATATGTTTGCACTAATGATTTAAGAGTTTTTTTTTCAAAAAAATTATTTAGGTATTAGCATCGATGCATAATAATTGATCTCTGAAGAATACCCATTCCTTTTCTCTGAATATCCTTCCAGTACAGTGCTCGTATAATTATGGCAAAAACATAAAAAATAAAAGTTCAAATACAAAATTAGATGGAGAAAAAATTACTCAAACATAATTACATAAATATTATAATTTATGTAAAAATTATTATCCAAATTTATGTAGTCGATTTATGAATTGTTGAATAATTGGTTTGAGAAAATACAGAAATCGAAATAGATTATTTAAAAAAAACTTAAAGTCAGATGTACAGACTTCTCCATTTCACATTATATGCAAAAATTTGGAGCACACAAACAAACAGATAGAAACAAACAATGAACAGAACACAGAAAGAGATACATATAAATAATAATATGTTTTTAATCAAATCAATAATGGTTCAAAAAAGGAATCATACGTTTAAAATTCGAGGAACCCTCGACTTGTCTTTAGAGAGTAGAAAAGTGTCGTCTGTGAATGAGGAAGAGAGATATATAAGTGAGAATGATATTTTGTTTGATTAAAAGTCTACCAAAATCTCTAGGCCGAATAGAAAACAATTTTTGAGTTTCTAAAGTTGTACCTAGAGTTTTAAGGTTTGTACGTAAATAATTATATTAGAATCATTGTAAATCTATGAAAATATTGGATACTTTTAGATTTTTAAAAAGTTAAGTTTGAATATCACTAGGATTTTTAAGACTCTCAACAAAATCTAATTTGAAATACCACTAAATTTTTATAAAATTTATAAAAGCATATGTTCAATACCTCCACACCTTAGTCTAGTGGAAATAAAGAAATTAAATATCTATAAGTATTAAATAATTTGAATAGGAGGAGGAAAAAATATTAGAGAGAGTAAAAGTGATGAAAATTGGAAGCTCTAGTGATGTTTATAGAAGACTTTATAATTGAGGGGACCCGGACGCTAATCATGTTCTTAATCATCTTTAGGACAATTTAATTAATTATAATAAACAGGGTCTAAATTTTTTTTTTTATTGCGGAACGTAATGGAATACATGCAAATATACATATCAGTATATTAAAAGTACAAGTCTGGTACTATATACAATCATTCGAACTAAGGTTTAACAACTAAATATCAAATGTCCAAACCCTATCTCTAATCAAGGTCCGAAGTCTCCACTCTAATCCCGATCTCTCTTCATCTTCTCGACCCTGAACCCGTCCCACATGTTGTCATGCACACATACAAACACGACAATAGCCGGATAACTCCGGTGAGAAATAAATCCCAGTATAAATCAACGAAACATGCAGTTATATCAACAATGTAAAAGCATGTAAAACATGTAACAAATATCAGTAACATGTAACAAAATCAAAAACATAATCAATATAAAATCGCCAATCAGACTCGTGACTCCACGTTTCAGACTAGACTCAATCCTAGTCTAGGGATCCCGGTTTCCAGACGTTGGCATTCCATATCGATCACCAGTAATAGAAGAAACTCCAATTCTATCCACATCGATATGGTATCGATCACCAGTAATAGAAGAAACTCCAATTCTATCCACATCGATTGCCAATCGTCCGGTGACCTATACGTGATAGACTTTGGCACTTTCGCCAATTCACTATGTTTTGACATCGTGCAATGTGCCCATGGCGATCCCACCACTATCAGACACTTTTGTCACAAGATCACTCGTCTAATACATGCTTCCTATAAATCCATAGAGCAAGCATATCAAATCAAATCAATGCATATAATAACAGTAAGTATGTGATTTATGGAAACTCAAGTATATCCTACTTGAGTCGATCTCCCAATACCACATTGACTTATACCTTTCGTCTGTAGTCTTGGTCTGAAGCAATATCAGTTCTGAACTCAAGACTGTCTCTGTAAATCTAAAACGACATATCGTGAATCATAATATCAATATTTCATTTTCAATTCAACACTGAATCTGTTTAATCTGGATTTAAGTCAAATCAACGGCATAACGGCACAATCTCAGTATCCCCGTCAATACCAAATCAACAGACATCAATTACAAATCATAACTCATATCCGATACAATCTGTAATTCATTCATAATTCAAATCTGTCCGATTTCAAATCAATATAATCAGAAAATCATAACAATTTCATAATCAGCATGTTTCTCAATCTGACTTCGATTCTACGATGTCTAACATGTCAAGAACATCATATATGAATCATATTTGATTCTGACAATGTCATAATTTCAAGACATATCAAAACGTAACAAAACTTACGTCCAGTGGTAGCCTGCGTTGATTGGAACACAGTACTGAAGTCGGATTCTAATTCGGACGGACGGATTTCTCGTAAATCGAATTCTAAAATCAAAATCGTAAGGTTGGCCTCGTTTTTCCCTTTTCCTTTTGTTTCCTTCGAAGACTGAATTCCATATATATATATCAATTCACATGTCAAGGCAACATGGCAAATCTTCAATCTGCATGTCTCGCGCATATGCGCGACATCACTCGGCGCATATGCGCGAGACCATATGTCTCGGCGCGTCCTCTGCACAGCACCTCGTGCATATGCGCGCCCTTACTCGGCGCATATGCGCGAGGCCTTTGTTCATTTTACCCAACTCTCGGGTACCCTCGCGCATGTGCGCGGATACACGTCGCGCATATGCGCAAGGTTCTCTGGAGTCCCATCGTACAGCTCGCGCATATGCGCGCCTTCACTTAGCGCATATGCGCGAGGTCTTCTGCCCATTTCGCGCATGTGCGCGCATCACGTCGCGCATGTGCGCGAAAGTCACTGTCCTCGCACATACATCTTTTCATGCTGAATCAAATCGTGTCCCGATTAATCCTCTCATAATCATATCAAATTATAAATCAATAATTACAGATTACCAGGATAAAATTCTCGGGCATTACATTTCTCCCCCCCTAAGATACGATTTCGTCCCCGAAATCACAGGCAATCAACCATATCAATAAGAAGGAATGTAATAGAAACTGAATAGGAACTTACATCAGTGAAACAATGCTTGGAATTCCTGTCTCATATCTGATTCAGTCTCCCAAGTGGCTTCTTCAATGCCATGACGAGTCCATTGAACTTTCACAAGCGGAATTGTCTTTGTTCTGAGCTGTTTTTCTTTACGATCGATAATCCGAATCGGCTTCTCGACATAACTCAATGTCTCATCCAGCTCGGTCTCGTCTGGCTGAATAATATGAGAATCATCGGGGAGATACTTCCGCAGCATAGATACATGGAAGACATCATGTATTCCTGATAATGAAGGCGGTAATGCGAGTCGATAGGCACGATCTCCTATCTTTTCGAGAATTTCATATGGACCAACGTATCGTGGAGACAACTTTCCTTTCTTGCCAAATCGAACAACTCCTCTGAAAGGTGAAATTTTCAAAAATACTCTGTCTCCTACCTCAAATACCAACGGTCTACGTCGAATGTTGGCATATTTGGCTTGTCTGTCCTGTGCTGCCTTCATTCTCTTCTGAATCAGTTTCACTTTTTCCGTCATATCTCTGATCATATCAGGTCCAGTCTCGGGAACCTCAGAGATATCATCCCAAAACAGAGGGGATCGACATTTTTTTCCGTACAACGCCTCGAATGGAGCCATCTCAATACTCGTCTGATAGCTATTGTTGTACGAAAACTCGCAAAGAGGCAATGCATCTTGCCAATTAGTGCTAAAGTCAAGCACTACCGCTCTCAGCATATCCTCCAATGTTTGAATCGTCCGTTCTGACTGTCCGTCAGTCTGGAGGTGATATGCGGTACTCAGATGTAACTTCGTACTTAGAGCCTGCTGCAAACTCTGCCAGAAGTGCGAAGTAAACCGAGGATCACGGTCTGAAACAATCGACTTCGACACTCCGTGCAATCTAACCACTTCTCGGACATAAATATCGGCAATCTGGTCATATCTGTATGTCATTTTGTATGGAATAAAACATGCAGATTTGGTCAATCGATCAATCACGACCCAAATCGCATCACAATCTCTGGAGGAACGTGGTAACTGTGTCACAAAATCCATGGAAATATGATCTCATTTCCATTCAGGAATGGACAAACTCTGTAACAATCCTCATGGTTTCTTCCTCTCAGCTTTCACCTGTTGGCAATTCAGACACTTGGCTACAAATTCAGTAACATCAGATTTCATCAGTTTCCACCAATACTGTGTCTTCAAATCATTATACATTTTCCTGCCACCAGGATGAATGCTAAAACGACTGTTGTGCGCTTCTGTCAGTATTCGGTGTCTCAATTCTGAAACATTTGGCACAACAATACGATTATTTACATACAAAACACTATCACAAACCTGATATTCCTATTGATGACCAGCTCTGACCATTGCAATTGAATTCTGTACGTTCTGATCAACTTTCTGTGCCTCTTTGATTTTCAATATCAATTCTGGTTCAGCTCGAATTGCACATAATCTCAGAGGCTGACAATCTGTTTCAAAGGCTAATACAGACAAACAGCAATCTTCTATCAAATTGGAAACACCAATCGTCGACAAGGATAAAGAACATACCTTTTGACTCAGTGCATCTGCTGCTGCATTAGATTTCCCCGGATAATACTTGATTTCACAATCAAAATCTTTCAGTAAATCCAGCCATCTTCGCTGCCTCATATTCAATTCAGACTGTGAAAACAGATATTTCAAGCTTTTGTGATCAGAATATATCTCAAATTTTTCACCGTACAGATAATGTCGACATATCTTCAAAGCAAAGACAATGGCCGCCAATTCAAGATCATGAATTGGGTAACAAGTTTCATGTTGTTTCAGCTGTCTCGAGGCATAATCAATAACATGCCCTCGTTGCATCAGAATACAACCCAATCCTCGATGAGATGCATCACCATAAACCACAAAATCACCAGTACCTGAGGGAATAGTCAATATCGGTGCACTGGACAGTCTTTTCTTTAATTCAAGAAAACTGGTCTCACATTCCTCAGACCAAACAAATGGAGCATTCTTCTAAGTCAACTGTGTAATCGGTTTGGCAATACTAGAAAAATCTTTGACGAATCGACGATAATATCCTGCCAAACCCATAAAATTGCGAATCTCGGGCACTGACGTCGGTCTCGGCCAAGAAATCACTGCCTCAACCTTACTGGGATCAACTGATATATCATCTCCGAATATAATATGCCACAGAAATATTACATGTCTCAACCAAAACTCACATTTCGACAGTTTAGCATATAACTTCTCAGCCCTCAAAATTTTAAACACAGTTCTCAGATGATCAGCATGCTCCATCATATTCTTTGAATAAATCAATATATCATCAATGAATATGATAACAAACTCATCAAGATATCTTTGAAAGACACGGTTCATCAACCCCATAAATACAGCCGGTGCATTCCTCAAACCAAATGGCATGACAATAAATTCATAGTGTTCATACCTGGTTCTAAATGCAGTCTTCGAGATATCAGAATCCCTGACTCTCAGCTGATGGTATCCAGATCTCAGATCGATCTTGGAATATACGGATGAACCCTGCAACTGATCAAACAAATCATCAATGCGAGGCAAGGGATATTTATTCTTTACCGTTGCTTTGTTCAGTTGCCGGTAATCGATACAGAGTCTCATTGAACCGTCTTTCTTTCGAACAAACAGTACTGGAGCACCCCAAGGAGACACACTCGGTCTGATATACCCCTTGGTCAGTAAATCCTCCAACTGTTCTTTCAATTCTTTCAACTCAATCGGTGCCATTCTATACGGAGCCCTCGAAATCGGAACTGTACCTGGCATCAACTCAATGCTAAAGTCTATCTCTCGAATCGGAGGCAAACCAGGAATCTCATCTGGAAAGACATCAGCAAACTCACACACCACTGGCAAATCTGCCAATGATGGACTCGATTTCAGTAAATCAACTGAATAGACAAGGAATCCTTCCGCTCCTTTCTGTAACAATCGAGTCATAGACAATACGGATATCAAAGGAATTCTAGATCGAGAACCCTTACCATAGAATTTCCACTCATCAGCCATCTCCGGTCTGAATCTTACCATCTTGTGGAGACAATCGACTGTAGCCCTGTACTTGGTCAACATATCGATACCGATAATACAGTCAAAATCAGACAACCCAAGTACAATACAATCTAACTCAATTTCATGCCCATCATACTGCAGTATACACGATCTAACAGACTTCACTGATATCAAACCCGTCCCCAACGGAGAAGAGACAGATACTACCGTAGACAATGACTCAATAGGCAAAGAATGCATCAAAGCAAATCGCTCAGATATAAATGTATGTGATGCACCAGTATCTATCAATGCATATGCAGGATAACCAGAAATAAAACAGTCACCTGCAACAACATCGTCAGGTGCCTCCTGTGCCTGCTCCTCAGTCAAAGCGAACACTCTGGCCTGCTGTCTCGGAGGCTGCCTCACTGTCTGGCTTCCTCCTGGCCTCTGCTGTGACTGAATAGACGGTGCTGACTGGAAAGAATGAACAGCGGCTGATTGTCGTTCAATCTGTGCCGCTGATCCAGATGATTCGGCACCCTGTGTTCTCTGAGAGTCTCTCTGTGGGCATACTCTGGCAAAATGTCCCCGTTGCCTACAAATACGGCAACTGCCGAACACTCCTCGGCACTGCTCAGTGGAATGCTTCCCTCCACAGGTGCTGCAATAGGGTCCTGTATAACTCTGGCTCTGTCGAGGACTCCCAGAGCTAGAAGAACTACTTCCTGACTTCTTGAATTGCTTCCCTCTACCTTTCAAGAAATCCTTCTTTCCGCTACTACTGCTGCCACTTTCAAACCGATGAGGTGATTGTTGTGGTCTCGGTGCTTGTGGCACAAACGAAGCTCCTCTCTGTCTTTTCAGACCGGCTTCGGCTCCCTTGGCTCGGTTCAGGGCATCAGTAAAATTATTTGGTCGCCCTGTGTTCACCAATGTAAAAATCTGATGATTCAAACCATTGATGAACTGATCCGCAATAGCTTCTTCATTCTCGGCCACATGTGGAGCAAATCGCAACAGAGTAGAAAATTTAGTCACATATTCCTCAATGTTTAGCTGGCCCTGTCTCAAGTTTGCAAACTCCGCTCCCTTATCCTTCCTGTACGACACTGGAAAGAATCTCTGATAGAATTCAGTTCTAAAGACATTCCAGGTGATAGTCGTACCTCGATGTTCCAAGGCCCGCTTTGTGGTAATCCACCAGTTCTTTGCCACATCATGCAACTGGTGCCCTATCAGTTTCACTCTCCTCTCATCAGTATAGTCCAAGGACTCAAACAGTATCTCTATATCATCTAGCCAACTCTCGCAATCCACTGAATTCTCAGTACCCTTCAGAGTTGGTGGATTGAACGACTGAAACCTTTTCAATAATGTCTCCATAGGAGTGGCTGTAACGTCCATTGGGGGATTCGAAGTACTACCTTGTTCTGGTATTCTTCTCAGAGGCATATCTAATAATCAAAAAGGTTAGCAACCAAATACACAAATATGTTTCAGTCCTCCTTCGATCATCTTACTGCTGATCCAGAATCGGTGCTGATTCATTCTCAATAACACATGTTTTCAAATCAAGTCAGATAAACAGATAAACATGCATTATAAAGAAGTAAATCATTCTAGAAATCAAAAGCAGGAAAGAACACACATTCTACCCCGCTCCCTAGCTCCTATCTCAATCTAAAGGATCTATCGCTCTGATACCACCTGTTGTGGGGACCCGGACACTAATCATGTTCTTAATCATCTTTAGGACAATTTAATTAATTATAATAAACAGGGTCTAAATTTTTTTTTTATTGCGGAACGTAATGGAATACATGCAAATATACATATCAGTATATTAAAAGTACAAGTTTGGTACTATATACAATCATTCGAACTAAGGTTTAACAACTAAATATCAAGTGTCCAAACCCTATCTCTAATCAAGGTCCGAAGTCTCCACTCTAATCCCGATCTCTCTTCATCTTCTCGACCCTGAACTCGTCCCACCTGTTGCCATGCACACATACAAACACGACAACAGCCGGATAACTCCGGTGAGAAATAAATCCCAATATAAGTCAACGAAACATGCAGTTATATCAACAATGTAAAAGCATGTAACAAATATCAGTAACATGTAACAAAATCAGAAACATAATCAATATAAAATCGCCAATCAGACTCGTGACTCCACGTTTCAGACTAGACTCAATCCTAGTCTAGGGATCCCGGTTTCCAGACGTTGGCATTCCATATCGATCACCAGTAATAGAAGAAACTCCAATTCTATCTACATCGATTGCCAATTGTCTGGTGACCTATACGTGATAGACTTTGGCATTTTCGCCAATTCACTATCTTATGACATCGTGTAATGTGCCCGTGGCGATCCCACCACTATCAGACACTTTTGTCACAAGATCACTCGTCTAATACTCATCTAATACATGCTTCCTATAAATCCATAGAGCAAGCATATCAAATCAAATCAATGCATATAATAACAGTAAGTATGTGATTTAGGAAAACTCAAGTATATCCCACTTGAGTCGATCTCCCAATATCACATTGACTTCTATCTTTCGTCTGTAGTCTTGGTCTGAAGCAATATCAGTTCTGAACTCAAGACTGTCTCTGTAAATCTGAAACGACATATCGAGAATCATAATATCAATATTCCATTCTCAATTCAACACTGAATCTGTTTAATCTGAATTTAATTCAAATCAACGGCATAACGGCACAATCTCAGTATCCCCGTAAATACCAAATCAACAGACATCAATTACAAATCATAACTCATATCCGATACAATCTGTAATTCATTCATAATTCAAATCTGTCCGATTTCAAATCAATATAATCAGAAAATCATAACAATTCCATAATCAGTCTGTTTCTCAATCTGACTTCGATTCTACGATGTCTAACATGTCAAGAACATCATATATGAATCATATTTGATTCTGACAATGTCATAATTTCAAGACATATCAAAACGTAACAAAACTTACGTCCAGTGGTAGCATGCGTCGATTGGAACACAGTACTGAAGTCGGATTCTAATTCGGACGGACGGATTTCTCGTAAATCGAATTCTAAAATCAAAATCGTAAAGGTGGCCTCGTTTTTCCCTTTTCCTTATGTTTCTTTCGAAGACTGAATTCCATATATATATATATCAATTCACATGTCAAGGCAACGTGGCAAATCTTCAATCTGCATGTCTCGCGCATATGCGCGACATCACTCGGCGCATATGCGCGAGACCATATGTCTCGGCGCGTCCTCTGCACAGCACCTCGCGCATATGCGCGCCCTTACTCGGCGCATATGCGCGAGGCCTTTGTTCATTTTACCCAACTCTCGGGTACCCTCGCGCATGTGCGCGGATACACGTTGCGCATATGCGCGAGGTTCTTTTGGAGTCTCATCGTACAGCTCACGCATATGCGCGAGGTCTTCTGCCCATTTCGCGCATGTGCGCGCATCACGTCGCGCATGTGCGCGAAAGGCACTGTCCTCGCACATACATCTTTTCATGCTGAATCAAATCTTGTCCCGATTAATCCTCTCATAATCATATCAAATTATAAATCAATAATTACAGATTACCAGGATAAAATTCTCGGGCAATACAATAATACACAAAAAATATTTAATATAATGGTTGAACATTAATATCATATATATAATTAAATTATTTTGAAACAAAACGAAAGGAAAATAATATAAATATAGAAATATATATAAATATGTTAAATATTAAAATAATTTTTATATAATTGATGAAAAGAAATTAGAAATATTGAAAATGATGGAAATTGGAAGTTACAGTTACATTTTTAGAAGGCTTCAACAACTTGGCAACACACCAAAATATTAAATATGGGAGGTTTCAATTAATATATTACTATAGTGATTATTGACACAATTTATGCGCCGTAAAAAATAAAAAATGAAGTAGATTTAAAATGAAAGTTATCATTTAAATAAAATAAAATGGTAGGATAAAAAATAAGATTGAAATATAAATTTCAAATATGAAGTTGAATAGCTAAATTATATATTTGGAATGATAAAAAAAATGTCATCAACATACAAAAAAAATTAACTTGAATTAATACCATATGGAAATAGATATCAAAATAATGACATAGTCATTTTTTAAGTTATGACAAAATGTATAATTGACCGACGATTTCGGTTGGGAATAAATCTAGCAAGCGGACTATGTCAAATTATAGTAAATGGATGATGAGTCCAAGTATCGATCCCACAAAGACTAATATTTAATTACTAGAATTTTATCACTTAAATTAAGCTAGACAAAATAAATAACAAGATGATATGTGGATTATTAATCTAAAATACTAAATAAAATAATATCAATTAAAACGACGGATTTAGATATCAAGGAGGGATTCAAATTCAAATAAATAACTAAGACACACAACGGTACCAAACTCTACTATGTTGACACGTGTTTAAATTCAATTAATTATTTAATTCTTGACAATCACGATGAAATCCCCAAATTTATTTATTAAACGATTCCTCGATTTAATAAACCTATCTAAATCAACAGTCCAATTATTTCTAATTGAATTTAATTAGATCTAAATGCATTAAATCTTCGTGGAATTTCAGTTTTCACCTAAAACCGCACACTGAAACCGAATACTATTTCTAGTCAGTTTAACCATGTGTTGATGACGTCTTTGTTGCTATATTTAATCAATCATCTTCCGATTCGTGATTAATCAACAGACATGTAAATAGTTGATCAGGCTATTAACAATAAATATTAAACTAACATCAATCAATAATTAAAATCTAGAAAAATAATATATCGAAAATAAAACAAATATCAAATAAAGTATTGTTTGGCCCTATCGTGGTCTTAGTCTAAAGAAATTTATTCCATGAATTCAAAACAAAGGTGAAAACACATATTTAAGTTCATAGAAGAAAACTAAAGAAAGAAGGAAATAAGAGAAATTCTCTGTGATTTAGGCGTGTGTGAGGAATTCCTCCAGCCTTTGGCTTTTGTCTTCCTCTCTTCTGCACTTCCTCACTGTTTCTGCTTCACTGTAGCCTTCTGTTCTACGCTTCCTTCCTTTTTTCCTCTTCTCTGCTGTTCACTTCCTCCTTGTTTCCTGCACTTCCGTCTTCTCTTCTTTCCCTTCTGCTCTCACTTCTTCTGCGCTGGTTTTACTTTTGTTTTGCGCCTCCCTTTCACGTCTATGCCTCTTCTCCTTTTATCCTTACTCAATGGGCCTCCTTCTTTCTTTCCTTCTAAGCCCATGTCAAGTAAAGAAAGTATAGATAAGATATTTATCAAGATTTTTCAAGATTTCAATATCATCAAGCAATAAAAATATTTTATTTCCCTTCTTTTGATATTTTGTTTCCTTTGAAATCTAGTAAATTTATTTTATCTTTTAATTTAAACACTTTTTCACTTTTATTCAAATGTAAATTTATTAATTCAAATAATCACATAATTAGGGATAAAAATTCTAGATAAGGGCAAATATTATAAAATTAAATCCCTAAAATATTTGCAAGATTTGGCCTTATCAATAATCATAAATTCAATTTATATTTATGGTAGGAAGTTGCTACATACCATATGATATAGCTTTGAATACTCTTCAAGACTAATAAATTCTCATTTAATCAATCAATGTATGACAATACATTGAGCAAGTCTTTTGTGAGACGGTCTCACGAATCTTTATCTGTGAGACGGGTCAATCCTACCGATATTCACAATAAAAAGTAATAATTTTAACATAAAAAGTAATATTTTTTTATGGATGACCTAAATAAAAGATCCATCTCACAAAATACGACTTGTAAGATCGTCTCACATAAGTTTTTGCCCAATATATTTAACCCCACGGATAAATATACAACTCATGAATAACATAAAACTATTGTCTATAACAATATATCACCAACGTGCCTTCACTTAAATACATAACTTATAAGAATGTAGGCTCGCTCGGGCCGTGGGCACTATGGGTCCACCCAGTTTTGAGTAAAGGCTTTGAGGTAACGGGCTAGCTTGAAGGAAAAATAGTTATTTTGGTTAATTGATTTGCTCAATTACGAGTTTTGGTCTACTAAATTTTCAAAGTTCTGTTTTGATGCAGTTTTCAGTTATTTTGGTATAATTGTTTGTGTAATATCGAAAATGTTGATGTAATACCAGAAAATTCTGATAAAAAACCAAAATTTACCAAATTCCCAAAGTATATTTCACTGATTTTTGAACAATCATTTCAAGAGAAGTCAATTCCATAATTTACCAAAATCACATTGGGGCCTGCTTTTCAATGTATAATCGGTTAAAATCTTGGATGATTCGTTCACGAAATAATCATCTGGTTGTTGGCAACACTGCATGTTGGCCATTATACTGTTCCGCATGACAGGAAAAGCTATCAAGTCAACGTCCCCCAGCAGCGATGACGTCAGACTCCGCGTCACCCCATCATATGTAATTCAACCCCTATAAGTAGAGCGCACGTTCCTTATTCTTTGAAATCACCTCAACAAAACCTCAAGTCAATCATGTTCAACCCCAGCACCGTAGAACCACTTCATGATGAATACTCCTCCGCCTCCCTGTTTTTGCCGCCTTCCATTTTCCTCCCCCCTCTGTCGATTCCGGCGGGCAACGACCACGAATTAATCTCGGCCTTGAAGCCGGAGTTCGGGCACACCAGCAGCTGCTACGGGGGCTCGCCTAATTCGATCACGAGCTATAACACGACTTACAGTCCGAGTTTAACGCAGAGCAGCGTTAGTAGCCAGTCTCTGCAGATGAACCAGCTGGAAGGCTACTGCTACTCTGTCATGAATTCTTCGCATGGGTACTTTGAAGTCGAGCCTTCTTCTTTCAGGAAAGCGTTGAGCACCGGTGATCTGCAGGTATAACACGTTTCTTGTTTCTAAGCATAAGATTTTGAACTGAAAAATTTCGGATGAACTCTAGTAAATCATTTACACTCCATTTGGAAATATTACAATTGTAATCATTAGTATTTTTTTTTTCACTATTGATCAACGTGTTGCATGATTAGTCCATTAATATGTATTTTTTTTATTTTTCTCAGTTAATTTGCTAAAGTTTGACTTTCATTTTCTAAATTGGATTTTGTGTATTCTTTTATCCTAGAAGTCATGAAACTCGTTGAATATAGTTTATTTGGTATTTTAATTATGATTTTTTACGTGATTCATGTAACGAGAATATAGTTCATGTCACATAAAATAAAATCTATTTAAACAAAAATACCACCAAATATTTAAAAAATGATAGGAAAATACTTATCGTTCCAATATTTTCTTACATGAATTTTATGGTATCTAATATAAGTTTTATTCTCGTAACATAAACCACTTAAAAGATTAAATGCCAAATAAATAATACTTGTTGAATTTAGTGGTTTCAAGTGGAAAAATGATCAAACTAAAAAAGAGAATTAATTGGTGGATGAAAACCAAATTTAAAAACGTCACAAGACAAATCCAAGACAAGCCAACTTGTACTCCTAACATTCCAATTTTCAATGTAAATAATATTGATCAATTTGAGAATCACTACTAAACAAATTTCAAATGTTATAATAATATCGTCTTACAAAAAGTTTAATGTTCATAGGATAATCTATGTTTCAACCACAATAAATATGAAATTTTTCTTTATAGAAAATATATGTGATTATTTAGTTAATTTTACATAATTTTTAATCTAATCTAATCTGATCTTACAAACAGTGAGGCAACTGCAAGGTTACTTGTCTTATGTTTGTATTGTAATAGGGTGCAAAAATGGCATCGCGAAGCGAACATTATTCAAGCGGCGCCATGGCAAGCGAGAGCAGTATAATGGAAAGCATGAATAGAGCGAACCCGTACAGTCCAGAGGAGAAAAAAGAAAGAATTGAGAGGTACAGAAGCAAGAAGAATCTCAGGAATTTCAACAAGAAGATTAAGGTTCCTGTTTCTCCAAAAACATAATAATTTTTTATATATTAATTTTTTTACATCCCATATATGTATATATTCAAGTCCAACTGGTTAATTAATCAATTTCTAAAGTTTAAACATTTTCCCCTTCTGGTTCACTGATTTAAACTACACATGAATTGATCAGTACGAATGTAGGAAGACATTAGCAGACAGTCGCCCGCGCATCAGGGGACGATTCGCGAGGAACGACGAATTAGGAAAGACACCACAGGAAGATCACGAGGACGACGACGACAATTGGATCCATTTTCTTGATGCATTTTCAACAAATCTAGTGCCTTAGTTTTTTTTAGGCCTCAACATGCGATGGAACAAGGTTTTTTTTTTTTTTTTTTTTTTTTTTTTGGCATGTTGAGTTTACACTAAAGGCAAACAATGCAAAACTTGAATTTAGCGGGGGAGTTTTGCCATGATCTGCCATGTTTTCGGTCAATTCCATCGTGTCCTGATGGCACTTTTCCCGTTTTAGTGATATTTAATTTGGCATTATGTTGACGTAGGAAATTTGAATTTCAGATTCTAACTTATCATACACTTCCGTTGCATCATTTCACGTCACGAGTTCAACAAATTTTTAATGTACGATCCCTTTAGGTCTACCTGCTACTTTGTAGATGTGATTAATTATTTTCAATTATTTAGTGTTGAATGTTTAAGGACACGTGAAGTGAAAAGGTATTATGGGCATGGATATAATAATAATAATACAAAAATATTAATATAGATCTAGTAATTTTTGGAAATCAGAATACGAAGCATGTAATATTTGAATTTTTCATTAATTAGCAAAATAGATTTAAAATGACAGGATTTGGAATGTTATGTATAGTAGTGTAATCTCACATCTGTTTTTTTTTAAAAGAAAATTGGAATGGCATATAAGGATTCTATTGCAACGATGATTTAATAAACACAAATACTAAATCACTGTACAGTATTGTTCTCTTTGATTTCGACATAGAGGTTAATTGGGCATTTAATGTCGAAATTTGAATCAGATTTAGAATTTATATAAAAATTATGTCTCATGAATGTGAGACTGTTTTTTGGTTTTTCACATTTTTTAGTTAGTTGTGATAATTGTGGAATCGTCTTTTGACTTTTCAAATTTTTGAGTTAATTGAAAACTTTTGGCTCTTCATATTCTTGAGTTAATTAGAAAAATAATTGAGTTAATTAATCTTACATGACTCTTGGTGATCATTTTTGGGCTTATAAATAGTGTTCATTTCCTCATTTCAAAAACATGAATAACATATCTCTTTCAAACATTCCCTTGAATTTCATATTGTTAGCTTTCCATTTCCTCCGTTAAAGGTATGTTCGGTTCGCCGTAGTAGTGTCTCGTGCTATATCACTGCTGGTTGTTCCGTTGTATCTTGGGAAACAAACGTTCAAGACGATCCTGGAAACACATAAAGGATGGGAGAAATCTGTTTTAAGTACATTGTATTTCGTACAGACCTCGATTTTTTGGTTTACTTTAAGCTTTGCTCTACTGTGTTTTCTTCACCATTTAGTTCACATTGTTTTTACGAAAGTTTACTGTACTTTATAGTTCGATATATTGTGCAACATTTAATACAATAAAGATGTCATTGGTCATAAAATATGGTCAAAACATAGTATTCGACAATCTTGAATGCATAAAATGTAAGATTTTGATTAATTTAATGTTAAAGTCATTAAAAAGGGTTTGACATTATGAACAGGAGATGCATGTAATGGAATAATTTTCACAATCATTGTGACAAATTGATCCCACGAAGTCGTAGAGTGGTACTTAGTCTACTTCTTTGTGGGCACCGATCTATTGCCTTATAATGCAACTTTGTGACTATACGACAACATGCACAACAGTACCTCCTTCATCACGATGCATCACTTCAGACACAAATCCACAATCATGAGTCTTCCCTACAGTTAGACATTGCAATTTTTATATTTTAAATTTATCTTCTGTTTTTTTAACAGCCCTCTCTGTATTTTTTTTAAATCATGTATGTAATCAAATTTCAATATTAGTTTGCTAATTTTTTTTTGGGTAAATTTTCATCTTTTTTCCGACTTCTTTGAGGGAAACCTCGTGACACATGTAGCTTCACTACTTCAACTATTATTCCTTTGTCCAAAGGGGATAATGGTTAAAGATGGAAGGATTTCGAGTCTATCACTTTGTGCAATGTGACGAATAAGATTGTTACCGAAACTACTAGCTATGTGTATGGTGAATGTCTAGGGATGTAAACGAACCAAACCGTTTGTGACCTATTCGAAGCTCGATTCGATAAAAGCTCGTTTGAGCTCATTTAATGAAGCTCGTTAAGATAAACAAACCACACTCAAGCTTTACAGTATTCGGCTCGTTAGCTCGTTAACATGTTCGTTGGTAAGTTAATGAGTAATTTTTTAGATTAAAAAATAATAGTTTTAATATTTGATTTTGCATATTATTTATGTAATATATAGAAAATCTATTAAATTTATTTATTATAATAAATTTACAAATTTTAATAAGAATAATATATTTTTCTTTAAATATATAATTTATTTTTTAATTAATTTAATGAAAATTTAAATGTATAATTTATATTTATTAAGCTTGTTTAGGCTCGATAAAGGCTTGAATAAGCTCGTGAGCCATGCATATATTCGTTAAATAAAGCTCGAGCTCGGATCGATTATAAAGGAACCAAGCTCAAACATTCAACAGTTCGACTCGGCTCGACTCGATTACATTCATATGAATATCCTAGGGAAGATTATAGATAATGTGTGTGGGCCGAAAAAGTTTTAAAACTTTCATTTTGTATTTTTTTGTTTTTATTATAAAAAGCCCAAAAATTTATGGCCCAAATATCTGATTCAATTTCCATTAATGATTGGACTCAAAAGAAAAACCACCCGTGCTATTTTAAAATATTTATTATTAATATGTGTAAGGAATGTTTATAAGTTAATGTTTCGAAAAATTTTGGAGTCCGATTAAGTTATGGAAATTATGATTAAATAAATTATATGGTAAATTTATTTTGATAATGACCCATATGGAATATAATATGGTTGAAATGATAAAATTAGGGATGTCAATGGGTTCGGATTTTACCCAGACCCGCAATGGACCCGTGCGTATGGGGCGGGTTGGGGCATACTAAATGGGTCATGGGGAGGGTCTCGGGTCACATTTTTCAGACCCGTCTGGATATGGGACGAGTCATGGATCCTATAATACTCGTCCCATGTATGTGGATATAAATACTCTAGGGTTTTATTTTTATTAATTTTCATTTTTTTAGTAACTCACTTCAACCATAACGGTCTTAGCTATTCCTATGTCAACTGTTACATTTGAATATAATTTTAGCAGTACTTGAAGAGTAGTTGGTACTCATCTTAGTAGGCTTAATCCAATGGCATTGATGTGCTCGAGAAGACGGTTGTGGGGTGAGGTGAAAAGTAAGTAAATCACAGTTTTATTTTGTTAATGTACTTTCATTTTAATTTTGTTACGGTAATTTTTCTCTTTAAATTACATTTTTTTACAGTTTTAAATTACAGTTTTATTGTTCAATGTACTTTCTCTCTTTAATTTTGTAGTCAATTCTTCAAATAGTTTACCAATTTTTCCTACCATTCTTGATGAAGAGGAAGATGATCCCGAAGAATGTGTCTGAAATATTGCTTACTCGCTGATTTGATATTGATCTGTTTAAGTTATGTTATGACTTATTTTCGGGGATGTCAAGATTTTTTTGGAGAGCTAGTAACTCTTTTTTTATGAAATTCTTTATGTCGTGAAAATATTTTGTTTGTTATTATTAAATATGATCGAAGACATGAATTAATTTTCTATTGTGTTGTCTTTAGAGGCTTGTTTGTTATATAATTCAGTCATGTGAGAAGAAATATTACTGTTTTTATTTTAAAAAAATTCGGGTCTCACGATTCTACCCGGCTCCGTTTCGTATTCGAGGTGGGGCGGATCCGAAGAACATTTAACCGGAGTGGGGCAGGTAATGGGTCAAAGTTTTCTTCATGGGACGAGTATTGAGTTTAGTCATACTCGCTCCATTGACATCTCGAGATAATATTGCAATTTAGTAAAGGGATTTTACAGGTCTGTTTTAAATCTCAAATATTACATGCAACATGTTGATGGACATGATGCAGATAAGCTAAGAAGATCAACACTCCATTTGCTCAAATCTTTTGTTTTTTATTTTTAAATCAAAATTAAAATTTGATGCTGAAATTTGATTTGTTAACATAAAAGTACTTAAACATTGAGATTGTGTATATCACATTTAAGTATTGTGTGCATTTGTTATAACACATATTCACAATATGCAGCGGAATATATTAATTTAACGCACAAATAAATTTAAATGCAATAAGATAGAAAAAACCAAATACAAGTATAAAAACTTGTACGGTGGTTCAGGGAAAAATATTCACTAAAAAATTGTAAATAATTTTAAAAAATTAATATTAGTGAAACTACGAAAAACGATATTCCTTAACAGATCAAGGAAGAAAATTGTATCCCAAATAAACAAAAACACAGATGCAAGAATTGTACTGCCAAAACCCGGAAATAAATAACTCTTCAACAAACACTTTACACAAATGTTGTCTTCGAGTGCCTCCAACACTTCACGGTAACACAGCATACAACGTGAGTCAATTCTTCACTGATGTAATCTTTGCTATTCCTTCGAATCTCAAAACCACCATCTCAAAACCACTTTTTTTACGCATGCAGCATTGATATCTTATTTATAGATTTCTTTTTCCATATAGTTTATTCCTTAGATAGAGCCCTACACAAATAGAAAAATAAGAATTTCATTAGTAAATAAACATTTTTGAACAATAACATAATATCTAAAGATCTTATTATAAATATCACTAATGTCACAATATTATCTAATAAGGAAAATATCAATATTATAAAAAAAAAATTATTAGTCTAGAAAGGCAACACTCCATATTTTAATATATCAATATTATCAACAAAGAAAAAATTATTAAGGAATAAGATATTCATTTCAATCTCTATTTTTTTGCTTTTCTGGACAAAATATCCAAAAGTGGTATTATCTTTCTGATATGTATTATCTCTGCCTGTATAATAACTCCTCCCGAGTTAGATAGCTATCTCCCCCTGAATTCAAACATGTTAGTGCAGTGTTATTATATAGGTGTTGTAACACGTAAATCAAAACACTCAAAAACATCATTATAAACAGAACAAGATAACTAAATCAAACATAACTAAAAACATAGAGATGACACAGTAAAAGAAAAATAAAACAATTTACGGAGCATCTCCAACAATTTACGGAGTATCTTCAACAATATCTTGATTATGATGATATCATGGTCATCATCATGATCAACATCGGACTCATCCATTTTTGCATCAGCAGTAGCTTCGACTTCTACTCCTCCTTTTTTGTTCAACAAAGAAACAGGGGCGGTCCTAAGAAAAAAGAGGCCATGTGTGAAACTTATAATATGGTCCTCTTGTATTGATAGAAGACAATTGGAATGGAGGTTAGAGATTGGTCAGATCGTATAGCTTCATCCGCCGAAATCGAAAATTGAGTCTTACGATTTGAGTATTGAAAATGCTGCTGTTATAATTTTTTTATCATATTTAGGTCTTATTATATATATAATATAATTAAAGTAATTATTTGGGTCTCAATACTATTATATATATATATATTAAAAAATTTGGGGCCCCCATCAAAATGGGGCCCTGGGCATGGGCCCAGTTTGCCCTTGGAAAGGGCCGGCCCTGCAAAGAAATAAACATCAACTTCTAATAGCAACTCATAGTCAGCCAATTGGGTTTCATAGAATGCAATAACCTCTCGTGTAGTCTGAATTTTTTGTCGGCCAAAATCTACTTGAGCTTGGATATGGGAGGTCGAGAGGATAACATACTCAAAAGGCTTATCCTCCTAACAGATTTAACTTCAGCTGGTTTGGTTACAAATGTTAAAGCATCCATGTTGCCAACATCCTAGGCAACACCAAGCTCAAACTAGAGAAGATCAACCTTTCGCTTTCCTTCGAAATATGCAGGTGCAATCTTCAGTTGTTCACCCGCATCAGGTAGTTCTCCATCTATTTCTTTGACAAATCCTTGGGATTCAAAAATCCAATAGATAAAGTAGGGAAAAGATAGCTTGGTGGATTTCCATCTACAAACTGCATAACATAATTGAATGCCATCCGACTAAAATGAAAGTGGTATCACCAGTACCAATCATGTAGAGAACGATAGATTGTGATTTAGTAACAACTGTTGTGTTGGTTGAGGGAGTTTATTTCTGATTGTAGTCTTATGAAAAACAGAAGACAAAGAAGTCTAGTTTGCAGTAGATAGTGTAGAACCCGTAAATCAGTAGACGTATAAGCCATGCATTATTCTAGATTTTTAAATTTAATTGACTTCATTGCATGATTATTTTAAATGCATTTATTTGAAGTTAATTATTTATTATTTCAGTTCAGTAGTTTGATTTTTAGCATTTCAGTATTTTCAGTGAGGCCGGACCGGAGTTGGAGTTTTGAGATAGAATTTAAGATTCGAGAAATATTTCCAGAAGTTAATTTAGCTAGCAAGTAAGTTCATTTAAGTTAGAAAGGGAGGTTTGAACATTAAATTTAATTATTTGAGGTGATTAAGAAATGAACTCATTTAAGTTATTTAATTAAGGGGTTAGCTCACTAAATTATTTAAAGGATTAGTAAGGCTTTCAAGGATTATTAGTTGACTAGATAATCAACATTCCCCTTTATTTTATTATGCATTTTTCGGCCACCCTTAGTGCTAGAAGATTCATTTTCCAACTCATCAACTTTGACCAATTCTTTGCATGTAATTAGTAGGATAATTCTAGGATTTTTGGTAGCACAATTTAATTAATTAATGGACATATCCTAGACTAGAAAATAAGCAAAATTTCGGCCACTACCTCCTAGAAGCATCCACCAACTCATTTGATATCAATTCAAAATTTAAAATTCAAAGGGGAGTGGACTTGGTCTTGATTCTTCCTTATATTGTGCACCCTTCTCCTCACCCCTCATAACCACTCCATCACACTCCCTCCCCACCGAAATCAGACCCATTTTCAGTAGAAAAAACGTGAATAACAGCTAGGGAGAAAGGGAGAAAAATCGAGAACTAGAAAGAACAAGAGAAGCGCTCCACCTCCTCCAGTGCCGCGTCGTCGTTGTTTCGTTCGTTTTCTTTCAAAACGAAACCAGGCATGTCTAGATTTCTTTCAAACCTCAATCAAGTCATATTATCATTTATTTTTCAGTACATGATCATGTTTTAGCAAGCAAAAACCGAGATACATGTCAAAATATTTTGGAACACACATGCAGAATTTTGGCTCTTCATGGCAAGCTTCACGATTTCTTTTGGTTTGTGAGTTTCAGGTATTGGATTGACTCCAAGGCTCCCAAGGCGGCTTGTATACATGTAGTAGGATGCATTAGGACCATGTTGGTCCATTCAAACCAGCCCCATGCTTGCTGGAAATTCAGAATGACAGCAAGTCCCCATAGGTGCAGAAAATGTTGTTCGAAAATTCAGTTTCTTGTCATGGAGGAAGGATCTGATCTTGGCTGCCCCAAGGGCCTATAGCCATGGTTGGATCACTTCCCTAGCATGTCTAAGACGTGACTAAGTTGCCCTTTTGGTGGCTTGGTCCATGGTTCATCGGTTTTTAATAAAAACATCACAACAGCCCCTATACCCCTTCGGCTACTTCGGTTGGACAGCTTTTGGTTTCGGTTTGTGTTTGCTTGGTGTGGATCTTGGTTGGCCTATGGCCCTTAGCCACGGTTCATATCATGCTCCTAGATGTCTAGATCGTGCCATGGTCAATCAAATGGCCACTGGAATGACGCAAGACATCGATCATAGCATAAACACTACACACGCATGCACGTTGCTCTCGGTTGGACCCTTCGGTTGAGTTTTGGTGTGATGCGGATTGTGGCTGGCCTAGGGCCCTTAGCCATGGTTCAAATCATTCCTTGGGATGTTGGTAAGAGTCTCTGGTCGGTGGTTCACGCCCCTAATGGCCGATAGTCTCGAAACCAACGCAAGTCTTGTAGTTGCGCAGCTGCTGGAAATTACAGCAAGTTGCTGTGTCGGTTCAGAGGCTCGTTCGAGTTCTTGGTTGGCTTTTAGCCCATGGCCTTGGACTGGACAGTGCCTCATTGAGTTGGGAAGGTCATGTTTTTGACCGTTCGTCATTTGGATCATTTTTGAGGTCGTACGAGAATTTACGGTGCAATGTGCCAAATTGACTCTCGAAAGAGCGTTTCGTGTTTTGGCCTCTATTTCACCTAGATTTCGACCCTATCATTTTAGGAGCATTATTTTATGATTTTTCAGCGTATTTTAATCATGACTATACGTCGGTTCAGTGTCGGTTCAGGTTGGCTCGGAGTCATGATTAAATGCGAAGTCATTAGGCGTCATAGTCGCATCTTTTGAACGTAAATTGCATAGTTGGTCATGTTTAAGCTATTGCATATTTTTCATGGCACAGTTAGGTTGCAGCGAGCCTGGGAACGATCCAATCCAATTCAGTTGGTAAAATTACAGGAATTTTCATTACGCCAGTTAATTATTTTACGTGCATTAAATAGAAAATGATTATTTTGAGATTTATGCGATATGGCTTGTGGTTCATTCACTATGTGGGAGTGTTATTTTATACGGTCGCCAGTGACCGATCAGTTCAGTATGGTACCACCCGGTCGCCAGTGACCGGCCAGCTCAGTTCAGTTTCAGCCTCCCCGGTAGCCAGTTACCGATCAGTTCAGCTTAGTGCAGTGGCCACAGGCGTAAAACATAATCTCAACAGAAAATTTTACCAGATATTTCAGTACAGGCTCCAAGGAGCAAATATTTTTACAGTGATTTCTAGTTCAATTATGCACGTATTATAATTGCTCATTACAGATTATTTTCAGTATGCCTCAGGACAGAATATGTTAACTCATGCATATTTTTAATTCAGATTTTTACTCGTTACCTGCGATATATGCATGCTGAGTCTTTAGGCTCACTAGACTTGATTGTTGTAGGTACTGATGAGGTCAGGGCCGAGGGCGGGGACCAGTGAGCCAGCTTGGGTCGGCAGTAGTGGCACCCGAGGACCTCAGTGCAGCAGTTGTTATATTATTCCGCAAACAATTTTTATCAGTTGTTGGATATTTTTAAATTGTGATTTTTGGCAAACTTTATTTTCTTCCGCTGCTATTATTTTAAACATTGAACTTGATTCCCCAGTGATTTTATGAATGAGGCCATTTAAGTTCTTTTAAAAAGAAAATTTTTAATTTTCCGCAAATTTTCAAGAAAGGAGTTTTAGGCCCCTCACAGTTGGTATCAGAGGCGAGGTTCTGTATAGGGTTTCACTACTACTGACCGCGAGAAGCTCACGAAGCCACGCCTTTGGTCTGTAAGTTTTTCAGTTCAGCATTTTGTTCAGTATTTCAGTTAAAGCATGAATTATTTTGTCAGCATGCTTCCAGATTTTCAGTACTTCAGTGTTCATTTAAAAATAAAGTATGGAATTATGCATGTTAGTTACGTATGGGTTATGTTGGAACAGTATGCCCCCTAGACGCATCTTAGAGCGCAACAGAGAGGTGGAGCCTCGCCGAGAGGACAGGGAGGAGCGTAGACAGGAGGGAGACCTACCACCTCCTCCACCGCCCCCACCGGACATGAGTGCCCAGATGTTAGCTGGGATGGCACAGTTCTTCGCACAGTTTGCGGGGGACAATGCCGCAGCCGTAGCCGCAGCCGCAGCCAGGCCGACAGGGCCCGAGGCTGTGTATGAGCGATTCATGAAGATGCGCCCGAAGGAGTTCTCTGGGGCATCAGACCCCATGGTTGCCGAGGGATGGATCAAATCCCTCGAGGTTATCTTCGATTTTATGGAGCTGGGAGACGCAGACCGAGTCCGATGTGCCACCTACCTGTTCAATGGAGACGCCCGCTTATGGTGGGAAGGAGCTTCGGTAGCCCTGACATTGGCTACACTTTCTTGGACCCGCTTTACGGAGGTTTTCTACTCCAAGTATTTTGCTGAGGAGGTTCGTACCAGGCTGACCACCGAGTTCATGAGTCTGAGACAGGGGGATATGTCTGTTACGGAGTTTATCCGTAAGTTCGAGAGGGGCTGTCACTTTGTGCCCCTGATAGCGAATGATGCCAGAGCCAAGCTGATGCACTTCCTGGTGGGCTTACGGCCGATCTTGCGCCGGGATGTTAGGGTATCTGACCCTGCTACTTATGAGATTGCCGTCTCCAAGGCCTTAGCCGCAGAGCAGGATCTGCGGGATATCGAGAGGGATCGCCAGGGCAAGCGCCCAGTCCAGGCACCGCACCGCCCTTCTCCTCATCAGCATCAGCAGCAGAATAAGAGGCCTTTTCATGGACCGCCCAGGAACCGAGGCCAGCAGCAGCAGCAGCAGCGGGGACGCCCAGCCCCGAGGACTCAGGAGCACCCAGTTTGTCCCAGGTGCTCACGTCGCCATCCTGGAGCTTGTATGGCTGGCTCAGGAAAGTGTTTTAAGTGTGGCAGTCCAGACCACATATTGCTGCAGTGCCCTCAGAGGAGTCTGCCTACCCAAGGCAGGGTTTTTGCTCTCCATGCCGCGGAAACCAACCCGGAGACTATGTTGTTGACAGGTACCTTTAAACTTTAAGCTATTATTTGAATTTCCGTGTTTTGGGAATCGGGATTTAGATTTTGAACTTAGAACTGTTATAGGATTGCATGCTCTACTCAGATTTATTTCAGGGGAAATTAAGCTAGAGGAACCTAGACCTTTGCATGTCTATAAGTTTAGATCTTGTAGTGGGATTCAACTTAGAAGCTCCGCTCTTTCAGGGAGAATTTTTATATCTGGTTCTGCTACCAAGGCCTTGATAGATTCAGGGGCCACTCACTCGTTTATTTCGGAGGATCTTTGCAAACTTTCTCAAGATCCAGACCATTGGGCTAGATACAGCCTTTTCAGTAGTGTTGCCAGTCAGGCGAGGAGATGGCAGCCACCAATGTTATCCGAGATATAGACCTTGAGCTGCACGGTAATCTTGTTTATGCTGATCTGATTGTGCTACCGATGCCGGAATTTGACATCATCCTAGGGATGGACTGGCTATTGAGGAACAGAGTAGTTGATAGACTTCCAGCGGAGATCCGTTCTGGTCCGACCGCCTGGAATGGAGCAGTTCTTATTTGAGCCGGACAGGTACTTTTCTTTACCGCGCATTATTCCTTATGTTCAGGCTAGGAAGCTCATGCATAGAGGGTGTCGGGCATTTCTAGCAACCTTTTTATCTGTCCCCGAGGAACCCAGCCAGTCAGCCTCAGATGTTCCGATAGTTAGAGATTTCTTAGACGTTTTTCCCGAAGACGTCTCAGGTATGCCACCAGAGAGAGAGGTTGAGTTTTCCATTGAGCTTATGCCAGGTACGGCTCCGATATCCAAAGCGCCATACCGACTAGCACCGACAGAGATGGCAGAGCTTAAGAAGCAGATTCAGGAACTTCTCGACAAGGAGTTCATTCGCCCGAGCTTTTCTCCATGGGGCGCGCCGGTCTTATTCGTGAAAAAGAAGGATGGCACGATGAGGCTTTGCATTGACTACCGGGAGTTGAACACGGGTTACAGTGAAGAATAAATACCCACTGCCGAGGATTGAGGATCTGTTTGACCAGTTGCAGGGAGCTTCGATTTTCTCCAAGATAGATCTGCGTTTTGGTTATCACCAGTTGAGGGTGAGAGGTGCTGATGTTTCGAAGACAGCTTTCAGGACTCGTTATGGTCACTACGAGTTCCTTGTGATGCCGTTCGGTCTGACGAATGCGCCAGCGATCTTCATGGATCTCATGAATCGCGTATTTCAGCCGTACCTCGACCAGTTTGTGATAGTGTTCATAGATGACATTCTCGTCTACTCCAAGAATCGGGAGGAGCACAGCAGGCATCTGACCACAGTGTTGCAGACATTGCAGAAGCACAAATTATTCGCAAAGTTCAGTAAGTGCGAATTCTGGTTAGAGAAGGTGGCGTTCTTGGGCCACATTGTTTCTAGCAGTGGTATTGAGGTAGACCCCGCTAAAGTTGTAGCAGTCAGAGATTGGGTTGTGCCTCAGAATGCATCCGAGATCCGCAGTTTCCTTGGGCTAGCAGGATATTACAGAAAATTCATCCAAGGATTTTCCTCTATCGCCGTTCCACTCACAGCACTGACAAAGAAAAATGTGAAGTTTGTGTGGAGCGAGGAGTGTCAGAAGAGCTTCGATACTTTGAAGCAAGCTCTTATCTCAGCACCCGTTTTGGCTGTACCGTCAGGATCTGGCGAGTTTGTCCTTTATACCGATGCTTCGAAGCTTGGTTTAGGTGCAGTTTTGATGCAGCATGGGAGAGTGATAGCGTATGCTTCTCGACAGCTGAAAATTCATGAGAAGAATTACCCTACCCATGATCTGGAGTTAGCGGCCGTAGTTTTTGCTTTGAAGATTTGGAGGCACTATCTGTATGGGGAGAAGTGTCAGATCTTTACCGACCATAAGAGCCTCAAGTATTTCTTTACGCAAAAGGAGTTGAACATGCGTCAGAGGCGTTGGTTGGAGCTTGTGAAAGACTACGATTGTGACATTAGCTACCACCCGGGTAAAGCTAATGTAGTTGCGGATGCTTTGAGCAGGAAAGTCGCAGTGATGGCTCATTTGACGATTCAGAAACCTCTTCAGATTGAGATGCAGAGGTTTGATCTTGAGACTTATCCTCGAGGTAGAGTTCCTCGTTTATCTACCTTGACTATCCAGTCCTCTCTTATTGACCGTATTCGCAGCGGTCAGGCAGCAGATGAGCAGTTGGCACAGTGGAAGAAGAGAGATGAAGCCAAGGGCAGTGTTTTGTATTCAGTCAGCGACGGTATTGTGAGATACCGAGATAGGATATGGGTTCCTAGCAGTGATTCTATCCGAGCAGACATCTTATCAGAGGCCCATACGTCCCCGTACTCCATTCACTCTGGGAGTACGAAGATGTACAAAGATCTGCAGCTATTGTATTGGTGGCCAGGGATGAAGAAGGACATCAGGCGTTTTGTATCCGAGTGCCTGACTTGCCAGTTAGTGAAGGCCGAGCATCAGAGACCAGCAGGTTTGCTCAAGCCTCTTCCTATTCCCGAGTGGAAGTGGGAGAACATTACCATGGACTTTGTGACCGGATTGCCGAGGTCAGCCAGAGGATCGAATGCTATCTGGGTGATTGTAGATCGTCTTACCAAATCAGCGCACTTCTTGCCTATTAAGACGACTTTCACCATGGTTCAGTATGCAGAGCTGTATATCCGAGAGATAGTCCGACTCCATGGTATTCCAGTTTCTATCGTATCCGACAGAGATCCCAGATTCACTTCCTCATTTTGGAAGAGTTTGCATTCGACTATGGGTACGAAGTTGCTGTTTAGCACAGCTTTCCATCCGCAGACAGATGGACAGTCGGAGCGAGTTATTCAGATCTTAGAGGATCTTCTCCGTGCTTGCGTCATTGATTTCTCTGGGAGTTGGGAGTCGAACTTACCATTGGTAGAGTTCACCTATAACAACAGTTTCCAGTCGTCTATAGGTATGGCTCCGTATGAAGCGCTGTATGGCCGCAAGTGTAGATCTCCTGTTCATTGGGATGAAGTAGGAGAGAGAGCAGAGTTGGGTCCAGAGATTGTTCAGCAGGCAGCAGATGTAGTAGTCAAAATCCGTGATAGAATGAGGACTGCTCAGAGTCGACAGAAGAGTTATGCCGATCAGCGGAGGAGAGAGTTAGAATTTGCAGTGGGCGATCATGTCTTCGTGAAAGTGGCACCTATGAAGGGTGTCATGAGATTTGGCAAGAAAGGGAAGCTCAGTCCGAGATTCATTGGACCGTTTGAGATCCTTGACAGAGTTGGGACGCTTGCTTATCGTGTGGCTCTTCCGCCAAATCTGGCCGGAGTACACAATGTCTTTCACGTCTCCATGCTGAGGAAGTATATGGCAAATCCTTCGCATGTGCTGAATTTCGAGCCGTTGCAGCTTACTCCGAACTTATCTTATGAGGAGAGACCCGTGCAGATCCTAGACAGACAGGAGAAGAAACTTCGGAACAAGTTGGTTAAGAGAGTCAAAGTCAAATGGCTCAACCATTCAGAGGAGGAAGCTACGTGGGAGTCTGAGCCGGAGATGAGAAGTCGATACCCTGAGTTATTCGGTGAGTTCTAATTTCGAGGACTGAAATTTATTTAAGGGGGGAAGGATTGTAGAACCCGTAAATCAGTAGACGTATAAGCCATGCATAATTCTAGATTTTTAAATTTAATTGACTTCATTGCATGATTATTTTAAATGCATTTGTTTGAAGTTAATTATTTCATTATTTCAGTTCAGTAGATTGATTTTTAGCATTTCAGTATTTTCAGTGAGGCCGGACCGGAGTTGGAGTTTTGAGATAGAATTTAAGATTCGAGAAATATTTCCAAAAGTTAATTTAGCTAGCAAGTAAGTTCATTTAAGTTAGAAAGGGAGGTTTGAGGATTAAATTTAATTATTTGAGGTGATTAAGAAATGAACTCATTTAAGTTATTTAATTAAGGGGTTAGCTCACTAAATTATTTAAAGGATTAGTAAGGCTTTCAAGGATTATTAGTTGACTAGATAATCAACATTTCCCTTTAGTTTATTATGCATTTTTCGGCCACCCTTAGTGCTAGAAGATTCATTTTTCCAACTCATCAACTTTGACCAATTCTTTGCATGTAATTAGTAGGATAATTCTAGGATTTTTGGGAGCACAATTTAATTAATTAATGGACATATCCTAGACTAGAAAATAAGCAAGATTTCGGCCACTACCTCCTAGAAGCATCCACCAACTCATTTGATATCAATTCAAAATTTAAAATTCAAATGCATGAAGACTTGGTCTTGACATGATCCTTATATCTTGCACCATCCTCCTCACCCCTCATAACCACTCCATCACACTCCCTCCCACCGAAATCAGACCCATTTTCAGTAGAAAAAACGTGAATAACAGCTAGGGAGAAAGGGAGAAAAATCGAGAACTAGAAAGAACAAGAGAAGCGCTCCACCTCCTCCGGGCCGCGTCGTCGTTGTTTCGTTCGTTTTCTTTCAAAACGAAACCAGGCATGTCTAGATTTCTTTCAAACCTCAATCAAGTCATATTATCATTTATTTTTCAGTACATGATCATGTTTATTCAAGTAAAAATCGAGATCCATGTCAAAACATTTTGAAACCACACATGCAGAATTTTCGAATTCCTTGGCAAGCTTCACGATTTCTTTTGGTTTGTGAGTTTCAGGTATTGGATCGACTCCAGGCTCTCAAGGCGGCTTATATACATGTAGTAGGATGCATTAGGACCATGTTGGTCCATTCAAACCAGCCCCATGCTTGCTGGAAATTCAGAATGACAGCAAGTTCCCATAGGTGCAGAAATGTTGTTCGAAAATTCAGTTTCTTGTCATGGAGGAAGGATCTAATCTTGGCTGCCCCAAGGGATAGCCATGGTTGGATCACTTCACTAGCATGTCTAAGACGTGACTAAGTTGCCCTTTTGGTGGCTTGGTCCATGGTTCATCGGTTTTTAATCAAAACATCACAACAGCCCCTATACCCCTTCGGCTACTTCGGTTGGACAGCTTTTGGTTTCGGTTTGTGTTTGCTTGGTGTGGATCTTGTTTGGCCTATGGCCCTTAGCCACGGTTCATATCATGCTCCTAGATGTCTAGATCGTGCCATGGTCAATCAAATGGCCACTGGAATGACGCAAGACATCGATCATAGCATAAACACTACACACGCATGCACGTTGCTCTCGGTTGGACCCTTCGGTTGAGTTTTGGTGTGATGCGGATTGTGGCTGGCCTAGGGCCCTTAGCCATGGTTCAAATCATTCCTTGGGATGTTGGTAAGAGTCTCTGGTTGGTGGTTCACGCCCCTAATGGCCTATAGTCTCGAAACCAACGCAAGTCTTGTAGTTGCGCAGCTGCTGGAAATTACAGCAAGTTGCTGTGTCGTTTAGAAGGCTCGTTTGAGTTCTTGGTTGGCTTTTAGCCCATGGCCTTGGACTGGACAGTGCCTCATTGAGTTGGGAAGGTCATGTTTTCGACCGTTTGTCATTTGGATCATTTTTGAGGTCGTACGAGAATTTACGGTGCAATGTGCCAAATTGACTCTCGAAAGAGCGTTTCGTGTTTTGGCCTCCATTTCACCTAGATTTCGACCCTATCATTTTAGGAGCATTATTTTATGATTTTTCAGCGTATTTTAATCATGACTATACGTCGGTTTAGTGTCGGTTCAAGTTGGCTCGGAGTCATGATTAAATGCGAAGTCATTAGGCGTCATAGTCGCATCTTTTGAACGTAAATTGCATAGTTGGTCAAGTTTAAGCTATTGCATATTTTTCATGGTACAGTTAGGTTGCAGCGAGCCTGGGAACGATCCAATCCAATCCAGTTGGTAAAATTACAGGAATTTTCATTACGCCAGTTAATTATTTTACGTGCATTAAATAGAAAATGATTATTTTTGGGATTTATGCGATATGGCTTGTGGTTCCAAATATTCTTAAAAGTCTAAATCCTCAAAATTCTTATCATTTAAACCATTTAATTATCGCTTATTGCTAAACTAGTCCCCATATTCCTTAATAATTGCAAAATAAATTCTTAATTTCCTCAAAAATTATCTTAATTGGCCCATAATTTCAAAATTCCTACAGTTAACTCATAAGTTCTTGGCATTCTTAATTTTCTTCTACAGGTTTCTCATAAAATAATTTCGATAAATTTAAACTTATTTACCCAAAAATCAATCCATATAACCAATCTTACCTTTCATCAAACTTAAAATCCCAATTTATAAATTTTCTTACTTCCAAAGATCATTGCAGTCTTCGAATCATTATTCCTTACGTCTACTTTCCAAAAATTAATTCAACTAGTAACCATGAATCATAAATACTTTCTTAGAAAATCTATGTATCCCAAAGCATTCATAATATTCACAATTAACTTATGACCCAAACAGTTGAATGTCAGTACTAAAACCCAAAAATCAACATAGTCCAATTCCACCACGAAGCCAACATGCGTTGAAATTAAATAATTTCTTATTTCATATCGTCATGCAGGTAACATCATACTGAATCATATAAAGCATGTAAAACTTACAACTTTGAGGCTTGACGCCTGATCTTCCCGGTGCTGATGGTGGCACAACCCTTTACAGGACATTTGCTCTGATACCAACTGAAACGTCTGCCTTTTTTATTGCTTTAAAAGTACTAGAATTTTTTTTTAAAAGCCTACACACTAGGCCGAACCCTCATCATCCATGAAAATATTTTTATATAATATTTTGCACCACTTTAAAAATAAACGTCAACCAACTATAATTTTAAATATCAAAGGGAACGTCAAAACATGAAATCGTCAATTGTTTTACCCACCTAAAAAATAATAAATTTGAAAAGTATATCACATACTAAACCTCTCAAAAATATCTAAAAAGCATCAATAAATAGTCTTAAAATCTTTAACGTAAATCAAGAATCAAAAATCATAAATGCGGAAAAGTAGAACCGCTGGTCCTTGGGTTGTGTGCACCTTCAGTCCAATTAGGTCAACCATCAAGACCTCCATCAATCAAACCTAGTGAGTCTAAAGACTCAACACACCATAATCTTTATAACAAATAATACGTATAAAACCACATACAACAGTGAAAATACTTTTACGTAAAAATAACATTTCATGACATACATAAAAAAACCTTAACTTTTTTCTTTTTCCTAAACATGACATAACATAAAATATTTTAACATGATCATAAACATTTTTCTTTTCCTTTTCCTTTGTTGAATTCAGATCGTTAATTGTGACTTTCCTTAAACCTCAGAAGTCGATGGATCCATCTACATGAAACCGCAGTACTGGACGGCGGGGAACACCAGCAACACTCTCACCGGTCAACTAGGCCCTGGCCTATCCGCTTTCGAATAGAATACGATCGTCGGGGATTTCTCTGGGGTTTTTCCCATAAATGGGCTCCCTCTGGGGCCTTTTCCCCTCACGATATTCACATTCTTACCTTTACCTCATATCCTCATATTCGTAATGATGGAAATACAATCGTCGGGCTCCCACTGGCACCATAACCCTTACGATATCTCCAATGTAAACACATAATAGTCACAATTATTTCACCTCCTTTAACGTTTACATTCTCATTACTTTATAAAAATCATGCATAACATATAATTTTGTTTTTGAAACCAAGCATGCAACATGTCTTTTAAATGTCTTCCTTAAATCATAAAAATCCCATAGACATTTAAAAATCATAATTTAATCATGATCATTTCATAAACATTTAAAAAAAATCATAATTTCATAAAAATAGCATTTAGAGCACTGCCATGACGCTTACTAATTTTTTAGGTGTAAAAAGACTGTTTTACCACTGCACTTGACATTTTACGTTTTTGACTTTTTTTTTATTTCTTTAACTCTAACATGTCCCAAATAATTATTTAAGCTAATAGGAATTTTTTCATAATTTTATTTAGCTTAAATCGAGGACTTTTAATTTATTCTTTATAGATAACATATTAACGCGTTTTAATCCCGAATTAAACCAAAACTTATTATAAAATTCCCAAATTCAAAACTTAGACTTATAATAATTATTTAAGCTTAAACCTAATTTTTCATAATTTTATAAATCTTAAACTAGGCGTTTCACTTAATTCTTTAATTAGTATTTCGCGATGCGATTAAATCCCGGATAAATCCAAAACTCGTTATTTTGATCCCAAATTTTAAACATAGAATTTTTATTATTTACTCTACCCTTCCACGTCATGAGCCACCCCCGTGGACCCATGGATTTATTTTTTAGCCTTTTAATTTTCGAAACAGACACCTTATCGAACCACCCGAGCCATCTCCTAATTTACTCGAGCCACGCCCGAGCCACCTTGAGCCAAAACCTAGAAAACCCATCTAGGGACCCTCTTGACCAAGCCCAGCCCGTAAAGCAACCCATGGCCCGCCCAAAAACTTCCTGGAAACTCACCCAAATCTGTACGTGTGTGTGGGTGAGACTTCTACCCTCCACCAAGACTCCTAGCCAACTAGGACACCTCCAGCCCTTAACCACTTGACCCCTCATGACCCTAACCTTCCCTGGACCACGCCCAGACCAACCCCCTGGACGCGAGCAGCAACCCACTGAAGCTTGACAGCAACCTCTCGCCTACTTGCTGTCATGATCTTCAATCTCACGTTTTTGTGTTTGGCTCGAGCCATGTGGAGCCACCCTGCACCAACTTATGACCCAACCATTGTCCGACCTCCCTTGACCCTGATGGACCAGCCTGGCTCGCGCCCAGGCCATCCTCAGACCTTTCTTTCCCGCTGCTCTCATATCTGTGCGCATGGGAGAGTCCTAGTTAACTAGGACTCTTCCTTAGCCACATCCCTCGACTTTAGCCACCCTAGGACCCTACCTAGCCTTCGAACCTGACCCTGGCCAAGCCCCCAACAAGCCCTGGCCGAGCTCAAGCCCCCATGCACAGACCACCGAATCCTTGAAAACAAGCATCCATACACTTTATTTCCTGGTTTAAAACTCTCGGCCTTTCCTTCTGAAATTTTGCCCACAATTTCTAGCCTTGTTTTCTCAATTATTTATCATGTTTTGGCTATAAATCATTCCATATTAATACCCTATCCATGGCAGCCCCTTAGGTACATGTAATTCATGGTTTTTGGATCAAAATACATGTTTTAAAAATCATATAAAGTGCATATACGAAAATCTTCAAAGGTGCAACTTATTTTCATGCAATTTCAAACAAAAATAAATAATATGGTGTGATGATGAGTAAAAGGAGAATATGGCGTGCCTTTGCGTATTTAACGCACGATTATTCGTTGACGATTGCGAAGAACGACGACGACAACCTTGGCTAGAAATCTTCCTTGAATTAATCGACTTTTCTTCCAAAAATATTGAAGGGGTCGTGTCTTATTTGAGGGGAATTGTTGTGGGAGCAAAATCTGAAAAATTGCATGTGAAAGTGTGGGGTTTGGGGAGTGTTTAACATATTTTATACTAATTAATTTTTTGAATAAGCTTAAGCCCATTAAGCCCCCAAATTAGGCCAACTAGTGCTTGATTAGGAATTAATTAAAATATTATAATAGTTTTGTTCAATAAAGTTTGTAAATTTATGTGGGGACCCGGACGCTAATCATTTTTTTAATCATCATTGGGATAAATGGATCAATTAATTAATCTGGGTCTAAATTTTTTTTTTTTTATTTCGGAACGTAATGTAATTCAATCTAATATATATATCAGTATAAAAGTACAAGTCTTGTACAACAAACATCGAACTTAAACTAAGATTCAACAACTAAATGTCAAGTGCTAAATCCTATCTACAACAACGTCAAAGTCCGTAGTCTCCACTCTAATCACGATATCTCATCATCTCCTCGACCCTGATCCTGTCCCACCTGTTGCCATGCACACATACAAACACGACAACAGCCGGATAACTCCGGTGAGAATAAAATCCCACTATAAGCAATATATACATGCGATGCATAAAATCATATACAAAAGCATAAACCATGTATTAAGAACATGAATCATAATTTATGACATATTAGTGAATATAGATAAAACTCTCTAACTCGTCTTCTCCGAATCGACTCATCTCTAATCTAGGGATCCCGGTTCCTGGACATTAACACATATATCGAATCTCAGCGAAAGGAGTCGATCGCCCCTAAGCAATATCGATATAAGTCAATAATCAAGTGTCTTGGCATATCCGCCACAGACTTGGCATATCCGCCAAAGCTATTATATGACAATGTGCAATGGGCCAATGACCACTCTATCGCTGTCTGGCCCTTCTGTCAATGACTCTCGCTCAATAGCTATCGGCTATTCTCTACTTTCTATAAATCAATAGATTAATCATATCAATGTCAAACAATTGCAATAAAATAAAGTATGTGATTTTAGGGAAACTAGAGTCCAATCTGACTCGAGTTAATCTCCCGGTTAACATCGACTTATACCTTTCGTTCGTAGTCTCAGTCTGAAGAATTGGAAATTCTGAATTCAAGAGTGTCTCTGTCAATCTGAAATGACATATCGAGAATAGTAATATCAACTTTCCATTCCCAATTTCATACTAAATCCGATCAATCTGAATCTAATTCAAAATTAACAGCATAACGGCACAATCTCAATATCCCCGTCAATACAATATCAACAGATATAATACCACAACTCATAAACGATATCCATATAACTCATAATCTCAACAATGACATATCATAATCTCAAATCTGTATATCTCAATCATATCAATTCTGAAAAATCATAACAATTGCATAAACAATCTGTTCTTCGATCTGATTTCGAATATACGATTACTAATATCACAAGAACACATAATGATAATCAAATCACAATTCCTCCAATACATAAATTTCAAATCATTTTGAAAATGAATGAAACTTACATATCTGTAAAGTTCTCAACGAAAGGAGCACGGTACTGTGTCCGGATCGAAAATCGAATAAATGGATTTGCCAAAATCACAACTTATGGTACGAATAAATTGAGGAAACTTTGCTCTGAATTCTCGGTCTTGTCTCTGGTGGAAATGAAGGGAATTTACAATATATATATATATATATATATATATATATATATATATATATATATATCTCATGCATGGTGTGACAAGTGTCCTCAAATCCATAATTGCACTTTAGACCCTAAAGTCTTCAGTATTTGCAATTTAGTCCTCACAACTCTTTTTAATTCAATTTCAGTTCTATGGAATTGTAAAACCATGGAATATAACTCAACATTCCATAATTCATAAATTAAATAATCTCGAATTAAAATGATAAAATCTCGGGCCTTATAATTCTCCCCCTCTGAGACATGATTTCGTCCTCGAAATCGTAGGCAAGTCAAATCATATCAGATAAGAAGATATAACAGAAGCTAAAATAAAAGACTCACATCAGTGAAATAACTCTGGGAATTCCTATCTCATATCTGATTCAGTCTCCCAAGTAGCTTCCTCAATGCCATGACGAGTCCACTGGACTTTCACAAGAGGAATAATCTTCGTTCTGAGTTGTTTTTCTTTACGATCAATAATCTGGATTGGTTTCTCGATGTAACTCAGAGATTCATCAAGTTCTGCCTCGTCTGGCTGAATAATGTGAGAATCATCAGGGAGATACCTCCGCAGTATAGATACATGAAAGACATCATGTATTCCAGATAGAGAAGGCGGTAATGCGAGTCGATAGGCACGATCTCCTATCTTCTCGAGAATCTCGTACGGCCCAATATATCGTGGAGACAGCTTCCCTTTCTTGCCAAATCTGAAAACTCCTCTGAAAGGTGAAATCTTTAAAAATACTCGGTCTCTTGCCTAAAATACCAACGGTCTACGTCGAACATTGGCATATTTGGCTTGTCTGTCTTGAGCTGTCTTCATTCTCTTCTGAATCAGCTTCACTTTTTCTGCCATATTTCTAATCATTTCAGGTCCAAACTCAGGTAACTCAGAGATATCATCCCAATACAGAGGGGATCTGCACTTCTTACCGTACAATACTTCAAACGGAGCCATCTCAATACTCATCTAATAGCTGTTATTGTACGAAAACTCACAAAGTGGCAATGCATCTTGCCAACTAGTGCTAAAATCAAGCACTACAGCTCTCAGCATATCTTCCAGTGTCTGGAGAGTCCGCTCTGACAGTCCGTCGGTCTGTGGATGATATGCGGTACTCAGATGTAACTTCGTACCTAGAGCATGCTGCAAACTCTGTCAAAAGTGTGAAGTAAACCGAGGATCACGGTTTGATACAATCGACTTCGGCACTCCATGCAATCTGACCACTTCTCTGACATAGATTTCTGCCATTTGGTCATATCTATACGTCATCTGATACGGAATGAAGCATGCTGATTTGGTCAATCTGTCAATCACGACCCAAATCGCATCACAACCTCTGAAGGAACGTGGTAACTGCGTCACGAAGTCCATGGAAATGTGATCCCATTTCCATTCTGCAACATCAGTCTTCATCTGTTTCCAACAAAACTGTCCTTTCAAATCATTGTACATCTTTCTGCCACCAGGATGAATGCTAAAACGACTGTTGTGCGCTTCTGCCAGTATCCGCTGTCTCAATTCTGAAACATTCGGCACAACAATACGATTGTTCATATAGAGTACATCATCACGTACCTGATACTCTGATCGATGACCTGATCTGACCATCTCAATTAAGTTCTGTACATTCTGATCAACTTTCTGAGCCGCTTTAATTTTCAAAATCAGCTCTGGTTCGACTTGAATAGCATACAATCTCAGAGGCTGACAATCTGTCTCAAATGCTAATCCAGACAAACAGCAATCTTCTATCAAATTTGAAACACATATTGTCGATAAGGACAAAGAACATACCTTACGACTCAGTGCATCAGCTGCTGCATTGGACTTTCCCGGATAGTACTTGATTTCACAATCGAAATCCTTCAGCAAATCAAGTCATCTTCTTTGTCTCATATTCAATTCAGACTGTGAAAACAGATATTTCAAGCTTTTATGATCAGAATAGATTTCTAATTTCTCACCGTACATGTAATGTCGCCAAACCTTCAATGCAAACACGATAGCAGCCAATTCAAGATCATGAATCGGGTATCGAGTCTCATGTGGCTTCAACTGTCTCGAAGCATATGCAATAACATGCCCTCGCTGCATCAAAACACAACCCAATCCTCTGTGAGAAGCATCACAATAAACAACGAAATCACCAGTACCTGAAGGAATAGTCAACACCGGAGCACTGGTCAATCTCTTCTTTAACTCAACAAAACTGGACTCACACTCCTCAGACCAGACAAATGGAGCATTCTTCTGAGTTAATTGCGTAATAGGTTTAGCAATACTCGAGAAATCTTTAATGAATCGGCGATAATATCCTGTCAAACCCATAAAACTGCGTATCTCTGGTACAGATGTCGGTCTCGGCCAACTGATCACAGCCTCAACCTTACTAGGATCAACTGAAATTCCATCACCAGATATGATGTGACCCAGAAATACAACATGTCTCAGCCAAAACTCACATTTCGATAGTTTGGCATACAATTTCTCAGCCCTCAAAATTTTCAACACAGTTCTCAGATGTTCAGCATGTTCTATCATATTCTTCGAATAAATCAAAATATCATCGATGAATATAATCACAAAATCATCAAGATATTTCTGAAACACACGGTTCATTAATCCCATAAACACAGCTGGAGCATTTGTTAAACCGAAAGGCATGACAATAAACTCATAATGTCCATACCTGGTTCTAAACGCTGTCTTCGAGATATCAGAATCTCTGACTCTCAGCTGATGATATCCAGATCTCAGATCGATCTTGGAATAAACAGATGATCCCTGCAACTGATCAAAAAAATCATCTATACGAGGCAATGGATATTTATTCTTTACCGTAGCCTTGTTCAGTTGCCGGTAGTCAATGCAAAGCCTCATTAAACCGTCTTTCTTCTTCACAAACAACACTGGAGCACCCCAAGGAGAAACACTCGGTCTGATGTAACCCTTGGCCAGTAAGTCTTCTAACTGCTTTTTCAATTCTTTCAATTCAATTGGTGCCATTCTGTACGGAGCTCTAGAAATCGGATCTGTACCTGGCATCAATTCAATTCTGAAATCTATTTCTCGAATCGGAGGCAATCCCAGAATCTCGTCGGGGAAAACATCTGCAAACTCGCATACCACTGGCAAATCAGCCAATGATGGGCTCGATTTCAGTAAATCAACTGAATAGACAAAGAATCCCTCCGCTCTTTTCTGCAATAATCGAGTCATAGACATAGCAGATATCAAAGGAATCCTAGATCTAGAACCCTTACCATAAAATTTCCACTCCTCAGCCATCTCAGGTCTGAATCTAACAATCTTATGGAAACAATCAACGTTAGCTCTGTACTTGGTCAACATATCGATACCGATAATACAATCAAAATCAGACAACCCAAGTACAATGCAATCTAACTCAATCTCATGCTCATCATACCGCGGTATACAAGATCTAACAGATGTCACTGATATCAAACCTGTCCCCAAAGGAGAAGAGACAGATACTACAGCAGCTAGGGACTCAACAGGCAATGCATGCATCAATGCAAATCTCTCAAAAATAAATGTATGTGATGCACCAGTATCAATCAATACATAAGCAGGATAACCAGAAATAAAACAGTTACCTGCAACAATATCATCAGGTGCGTCCTGAGCCTGCTCCTCTGTCAAGGCAAATACTCTGGCCTGCTATCTAGGAGGCTGGCTAACAGTCTGGCTTTCTCCTGGCCTCTGCTGTGACTGGGTCGATGGTGCTGGCTGAAAAGAGTGAACAGCTGATGGTCGTCTCCCTGTCTGAGCTACTGATCCAGATGACTCTGCTCCTTGGAATCCTTGGGAACCTCTCTGGGGACAAACTCTGGCAAAATGTCCCTGCTGTCTGCATATACGACAACTGCCAGACACTCCTCGGCACTGCTCTGTGGAATGTCTCCCTCCACAAGTGCTGCAATAAGCTCCTGTATAACTCTGGCCCTGACCGGTCTGTCTCGAGCCACTAGAACTGGATGAACTGCTTCCAGATCTCTTGAACTGTTTCCCTCTAGCTTTCAACTGATCTTTCCTTCCACTGCCATTGCCACTCTCAAATCTGGGAGGAGGTTGTGGAAACTGAGCTGAGGATGGTTGCTGTGGTCTCGGTGCTGGTGCGACATACGAAGCTCCTTTCTGTCTAATCAGACCAGCTTCGGCTCCCTTTGCTCTATTCAAGGCATCAGCAAAATTGTTCGGTCGTCCAGTGTTCACCAATGTAAAAATGTCGGGATTCAGACCATTGATAAACTGATCAGCAACAGCTTCTTCATTCTCAGCCACATGAGGAGCAAATCGCAACAATGTAGAGAACTCGGCCACATACTCCTCAATGTTCAGCTGACCCTGTCTCAGATTTGAAAATTCTGCCCCCTTGTCTTTCCTGTACGATACTAGGAAGAATCTTTGATAGAAATCAGTTTTAAGACATTCCAGGTAATAGTCGTACCTCGATGCTCCAAAGCCCTCTTTGTCGTAATCCACCAGTTCTTTGCAACGTCATGCAACTGGTGCTCAATCAGTTTTACTCTCCGCTCATCTGTATAATCCAATGAATCAAACAGCATCTCAATGTCATCTAGCCAACTCTCGCAATCAACTGAAGTCTCAGTACCCTTCAGAGTCGGTGGATGGAACGACTGAAATATCTTCAGCAATGTTTTCATTGGTGTTGCTGTCACATCCATTGGAGGATTCGAAGTACTGCCCTGTTCTGGGATTCGTCGGGGAGGCATTTCTGATTATCAAAAAGGTTAGCAACCAAATGCAACAAACCTGTTTCAATCCTCCTCTGATCATCTTACTGCTGATCAAGAATTGATTCTGATTTATTCTCAATTAATACACATTATCAATCAAATCAGATCATTCAGGTAAACATGTATTAAAGCAGTAATACATGCTAGCAATCACAAGCAGGAAAGAAAACTCAATCTATCCCGTTCACTAGCTTCTATCTCAATCTAGAGGATCTATCTCTCTGATACCACCTGTTGTGGGGACCCGGACGCTAATCATCTTCTTAATCGTCATTGGGATAAATGGATCAATTAATTAATCTGGGTCTAAATTTTTTTTTTAAATTGCGGAACGTAATGTAATTCAATCTAATATACATATCAGTATAAAAGTACAAGTCTTGTACAACAAACATCGAACTTAAACTAAGGTTCAACAACTAAATGTCAAGTGCTGAATCCTATCTACAGCAACGTCAAAGTCCGTAGTCTCCACTCTAATCACGATCTCTCATCATCTCCTCGACCCTGATCCTGTCCCACCTGTTGCCATGCACACATACAAACACGACAACAGCCGGATAACTCCGGTGAGAATAAAATCCCAGTATAAGCAATGTATACATGCGATGCATAAAATCATATACAAAAGCATAAACCATGTATTAAGAACATGAATCATAATTTATGACACATTAGTGAATATAGATAAAACTCTCTAACTCGTCTTCTCCGAATCGACTCATCTCTAATCTAGGGATCCCGGTTCCTGGACATTAACACATATATCGAATCTCAGCGATAGGAGTCGATCCGCCCCTAAGCAATATCGATATAAGTCAATAATCCAGTGTATTGGCATATCCTCCACAGACTTGGCATATCCGCCAAAGCTATCCTATGACAATGTGCAATGGGACCAATGATCACTCTATCACTGTCTGGCCCTTCTGTCAATGACTCTCGCTCAATAGCTATCGGCTATTCTCTAATTTCTATAAATCAATAGATTAATCATATCAATGTCAAACAATTGCAATAAATAAAGTATGTGGTTTTAGGGAAACTATAGTCCAATCTGACTCAAGTTAATCTCCCGGTTAACATCGACTTATACCTTTCGTTCGTAGTCTCGGTCTGAAGAATTGGAAATTCTGAATTCAAGACTGTCTCTGTCAATCTGAAATGACATATCGAGAATAGTAATATCAACATTCCTTTCCCAATTTCATACTAAATCCGATCAATCTGAATCTAATTCAAAATTAACAGCAAAACGGCACAATCCCGATATCCCCGTCAATACAATATCAACAGATATAATACCACAACTCATAAACGATATCCATATAACTCATAATCTCAACAATGACATATCATAATCTCAAATCTGTATTTCTCAATCATACCAATTCTGAAAAATCATAACAATTGCATAAACAATCTGTTCTTTGATCTGACTTCGAATATACGATTACTGATATCACCAGAACACATAATGATAATCAAATCACAATTCCTCCAATACATAAATTTCAAATCATGTTGGAAATGAATGAAACTTACATATCTGTAAAGTTCTCAACGAGAGGAGCACGGTACTGTGTCCGGATCAAAAATCGGATAAACGGATTTGCCAAAATCACAACTTATGGTACAAATAAATTGAGGAAACTTTGCTCCGAATTTTCGGTCTTGTCTCTGGTGGAAATGAAGGGAATTTACAATATATATATAATAAATATATATATATATAATTAAGAAAAGTTAAAGTAGAGAATTTTTACATCTAGGGGCAAAATGGTCATATTACACTTGAGAATTACGTAAAAGCTTATCAGCGTCCCGAAGGATCATAATGCATGTTAAATGATATTTTTTATGTTTAAAATGAAAATATGATATTTTATGATTTATGGTAAAATTGTGCAATTTTTACTGTTATGAATGCTATTTTTGGAAAGGTATGATATTTTATGTTTTAAAAGAAAAAGAAAAATATTTTGAGGGATGTGAATTGACTGTGAGAAATTATATATGACATGTGGGGGATCCGTTTTTAGAAGGAACGGAGAACTTACAATTTTGTGGAGATGTCGTGAGGGAAAAGGCCCTAGAGGGAGCCCGTTTACAGGAAAAAGCCCCAGAAGGAGCCCGACGATCTTATTTTCATGGCGAAGCTTAGTGTCCGCTCCCATGGGCCAAGTGGAGCTGAAGACTGATCAGTGGACCAGATGATAAAAGCTAGTCACTTTCAATGATCAAACTTCACTCAAAATAATAAAGGATTGAAAGCTTTACGATTAAAATGATTTTACGATTTATAATTTATTTATGCTAAAAAAATTTTTTTTAAATAAAATTATGATTTTTATTGCATGTGATTGTATATGTATTAATTTGTACTCATGTTTAGAACGTGCTGAGTAATTAGACTCACTAGGTTTGAATGATGCATGATTTGATGATATGAGGAGGCACAGACGCTTGAAAAGATCGAGTGCAGCAGTACACTCACGAGAGACATTTATTTTCCGCACTAACTTGATAGATAAAAGATTTAAAGATTTATAGTTAATGGTTTTATTAGGAATTTTTTATGCTTTATTTTTTGTTAGTTAATCTTTTTAAATGTCGATGTAGGATTTTTGGTTAGTTGACGATTTAGAGATTTATTTCATACACTTGAGATTCAAATGTTAAATTATTATAAGTTACGAAAATATTAAGTTATTTTATTTAGTAATTTTTGAGTTTATGTTTTTTTTTAAAAAAAAATAGTAGACATTTCAACTATCAGCGAAGATTTTTGGGCAGTCGACCCAAATACCTGTAAACGAGACAACACAGTGAACAACCAACCTTTCTTTTGCACTATTTTGCATTATTCTTTCTTCAATTGTTTTAACTTGTATTTCACGAATTTTGTAGTCTAAATCTGTTGAGATTGGGCTATTTTTATAATCTGAAAAGTCAAATGCATGATAAATGTCACTAAATAATGGTAGGTGGTATGATAAGTTTTGAATCATAATTGATACTTAAAAATTAATTAATTGTGTATTTATTTATTCTGCATTGATTAGTTGCTATTAATATAAAAATAAAGATATCTATTCAAATTATGTGCGTCTCTGTAAGTGACTGTGTGTGTATATATATGTAAAGGAAAAATTTTAATTTAATTCTGTAAGTTTGTCTATTTTTGAGTTTTAGTTCTTTAATTTATAAAAACCAACTATTGATAATTTACCGATTAAAGCCCAAAATATGCTAACTCATAGAACAAAAATTGCAACAAATAAATAATATTTGGTGGATTTAGTAGTTTCGCGTGAAAAAAACTCGAACCAAAAATAAATTCAAATTATTAGATGAAAACCAAATATTTACAACTTACATTATTAAAACTAATATATGTATAACTTATAGAACTAAAAGTTCAAATTTTCTTATATATATGATTTATTTAATTATTCATTTATTATATTTAAATTAATCCTTTGATTTAAATGTAGATGTATATATAAGTGTGTATAATCTTTCATACACATATATGATAAGATTATAATTCAACTGCTAAATACCCTAAGGCCCATGATTAATATGTTGAAATCGAATAAAGTATGAATGTAATAATTTTAACATAAAATAATAGGAATAAAATTATATATTTTATGATATTCTTATGATTATTATTTAAGACTTATATTACTTTTTGTAATAGATATAGATTTAAATTAGTTAAATTAAATAATTGAAATATTTTAAAAATATAGAAAATGAGGAGTGATAATGATTATTCTTATCCAAGTATGTCCTAAGCCATATTTACTTGATACGATAATAATAAGATTAAAATAATAATCCTATCATCTCGTATTTATTTTTTAATGGCTCATACTAACTTGTAAATCTCATCCATATTTACCTAATTTAGAATTTAAAACTTAATGATTTATCACAAATAAAAAATTGATAAATAATCATTTTTAGTTAATAATGTTTCCAACTAACAAAAATTACATTAATATACTTTATTTCTAAAAAAATTATATAAGAAAAACTAATTTTATAAAAATATAAACAAATGAATAAAAAATCAAATAATTTAAGATAATATTTAATATTTCATTTGATTTTATCTTTATTAACGGAATTTTTGTAACTCAATTTATTAATTTTTTAAAAATAACTAATACTTGTACCCAATAAGTTTGGTGAATTAAAATAACTTATGTGTAAATTAATAATAATTGACATTCTTCAATAAAAATTACAATCACAATTTTACGAATAAAAACTAAAATTAAGATTATTTATTATAGGTAGATGACAAAATTATAACTCGCCACTTAAATCATAATTTCAACCATAGAATTGATCAATCAAAGTAAACATGTTATTGCTTATCCATCATTATATCATATTCTGTAAAATTAATTTAATAGCATATATTGTTAAGATATTGTTATTATCCTTAAGTTTTGATGATTGACAAAATCATAACAGTACCTAACTCTTTTAAGAAACAGCCGAAAATTTATCTTGTACAACAAGAACGCATCTGTAACGTCTAGTGTTAATTTTTTTTATAAACTATTTTTGAAAATTGCTCAACCACGTCTATTAAAAAAATAACATTCAACTAATAAATGAAAATACCACAGTTAAATAATTTTAATCGTGTCAAAGTCATGGACTATGGTTTTAAGGAACTCAAATGTAACCTCCAAAATCTTGCTAAATCATCAACATAGTAAAAGATGAAAATGTATAAAATAAATATTGTTTTACTCCTGACTCGTAAACATATAATGCGGAAAAACGTATAGTCATCGAGTTAACATGCACATACCCAACTCTGCCTACTCAGTCTTCAGTGTCTCCAGTCTCCACATCATCATGCTCACCTGCATCATTCACGCATAGTGTGATATGAATCTGGCCGGGCATGGCGTTCAAAGGATTGTAAGGATGTTCACGGAAACATTGCATGGACTCATGAACAATCGAGGAGAGCTTGCAAGCAAGATTTCATGTCTTGAAGGGTTCGTGATATATGGAAATGAGCTTGGAGGCCATAAGATCATTGTGGTAGTGTTAAATGAACATGAAGGCAGAACGCTTCGCACCCAAGCGGTAAAATATTACCTCCCGAGCGCCAAACCTACTGTGCGAGAAGTGAACTCCAGAACCATCACAATCCAGAAGACCCCGCGCCCGAGCGGTAGAAACTCGCGCCCGAGCGCGCCTGCTACGTGAAGAAAATTTAGTTTCCTATTTTAGAGTTTTAATTAGTTTGGTAACTAGATTTTTGATATCCCTTTGATTTGTAAACAATATATACTCGAAAATTGGTCATTGTAAATTAATTCATTGTGTTTAATCATATTTGTGAGTTTTTCTCTCAATTTCAAAACTTGGCTTTGTATATACCTTTGTGTGTTTCTCAAATCAAACTTATCAAAGTTTAATAGTTTGTGGCGTTTGTCGATTGTTCTTCACTCGGATTGTCAAAGACGAGTTCTTTGAAGGTGCGCTTGAATTTCGATTGTTTATCTTTCGTTAATATTTGTTGCTAAATTATTTGTAATTTAGAGGTGAATATTACACACTTACTTGTTCAAAAAGATCAGGACAACACAACTGTTTCTTTGTTTCATCGAATCGAGGGCGTGACTCCGTTTTTGAGCGCGTTTGCTTTTCATGGTTCGAAGGATCGCATCATTTGGTATCAGAGCTTTAGATTCCCTTTGATTCAAGTAAGTTTATCCTATTATTATCATATTTGTGTTTATCCTTCATTTTGTTTTCAGATCTGTTTATCCTATCGATCTTCATCTATCGTGGATCTTGCGATTCTTGAAATTTCTGATTTTTTTCCTTCTTTTTCGAGTTTGCACAGCCATCCTTGTGCAATTCCCAAAAAAAAACCAAAATTTTGAAATTTTGATATAAATTGGTTTTGGTATTTTGTTCTATTCTCTTGTGGGAGCCATATTCAAGTGTCTCTTACAATATAAAAAAAAATATTGTGCTATTATTTAGCATTGAATCCTTTTTATCTTTTGTGAGTCATATTCAAGTGACTCTCACAATAAAAAATATATATTTCAAATTTCTTGTTTTACGCAGTCCGTGTAATTCAGTCTGCAAGTGTCGTGAAGTTTGAACTTGTGAGTTTAATGCACACAAGCTACGAAGCCTGAAAGTGTACCCTACGAGAGAATTCTCAAAATCGAGTGAAATACTTGAGTGTGAGTGTTTATTTCTTGTAGTGACATGAGGTATTTGTAGTGAGGACAAAAAAAAAACAGAGAGAGTAGTGAATTTTCATTGGAGTGACCAGTGAGGATTTGTGGTGAGAAAATTTTATTCTTTATTGTTTTCTACTAACTTTTCTTGCAGGTATAATGTCTAACGATCGTAAATTTCAAACGATGTTAGGGGAATTGGATATAATGTGGAAGAAGGAGTTTAAGCCCTTATGTGAGAGGTATAGGCGGTGTGTGGAAAGAGAGACGCATGATAGGCGGGTTGGTGAGAATATGCGAGGTAGAAAAGTTGATCTAAATAGAAAGTGGCATGTGAATCATGATGATGATAGGCGATGTGATGACTATAATGGGTATAGAAGCCGGGAAGGGTATAGAATGAGTGGCACGAAGATGACAGTTCCATCTTTCAGTGGGGAAGCCGATCCAAAGGCGTACCTTGAGTGAGAAGAGAGAATGAAGTGTATATTTGAGAGCCGGGAGGATTATACCGAAGCAATGAAGGTAAGACGAGCTTGTAGTGAGTTTACCGACTATGCTACTACTTGGTGGGATGAGTTAGTACTGGGTAGGAGGCGATGTGGGAATGACCCTATAGTTACAGGGATGAGATGAAAAGGGTGATGAGGAAGCGATTTGTTCCAAATCCCAATAATAAGAGAGGTGGTAAGAGAGATGAGCGTGGCTTGTATGAGGCTCCTTTGACATCCACCTGGCGGACGAGCTTGGAAGAGAAAATCATCACTAGGCCAATGAAGGAGTCGAGACGTGAAGCTAGAAAATATGAATATCAAGGTACATTTAAAAACTCAAATTCTGGTACTTGTGATATTATATGTTGTTGGTGTTTAGCAGCTGGTCATGATATTAATCACTGTCCACGTGAGAAGATGATCGTAGTAAAATCGTCAGTTGAGCTTAAATCTCAAATGGAGGTTGGTGTTGTTGAATCTGAATCTCAAGTTGAGGTCGTAGTTGAACTTGGATCTGAAATTGAGGTTAGATTTGTAGTTGATAGTATTCCACTAGTTGATGAGTTGAATGGTGTTAAACAATGTATAGTGGAAGATGAATCATTAGGTGGAGGAGAAGTGCTTAAATTGTCTAATATGAATGTGGAGAGTAGGCAAGGAGGAACTATTGTACATCAATTTCTTGAAGAAGAAAATGTTTTATTGGTTCAATTGAATCCAAATGTTCTTGAGGATCAATTGAAATTTATTCATGAATTGAGTAAAAAGAAATGTGAAATGGCCGAAATAAAGAGATAATAAAAGAGTGAGATGGTCATAGAAAAGAAAAAAGAGAGAAAAGATGAAAAAGAAAAAGAGGCCAAAGAAAAAAAAATGAATTAAAGGCCCAAAAGAGTGAAAAGAGTGAGGTTGAGAGTTATTTACTTTTCTATAAACCCCTTAAAGTACCTTTGTACAAAGAGATTTATTATTACTGTGATGATATAGCCGGTTCAATCCCGAGCATTGTTACTTCTTCTTTGCAGGATTATGGTACTGTCATGATGAGGAGGAGAGAAAGCGTTGATGGTATAAAAATGCAATGGGATGTTCCGCATGACGTTGGGTGCAATCAAGGAGAGATAAGGTTAGCTGTTAACGCAACAACCATGAGGTCTGACTTTCGTCCTTATCTTAATTCCTTGATGAATCATTTTCCAAAGCTTGTAAATTCATCTTTATTCATTAATTATTATAGATTTGAGAGTATTGACAAATTTCATGTACCTACTATGAATTTTGAAGTCTCACGATTTACTAAGTTGGTGGGGTTTGTTTGCTACAATGTTTTTTATACATTAGACTTAGATTTTTGTGATGAGATGAGATATTGCATTGATAGTACATGGGATTTGTCCTATTTCCATGATTTATATTTGATCGGTGATGGTTGTGAAGATTACATGGATAGTATATTTGGTATGTTCTATTTGCATGATTTATGTTGGTTTGATAATGGTTTTGAGAGGTGCAAGGATGAACATGATCATATTTTTTTGTTCATGATGAATACCTGCTTAAAGAGAATAAATTTTTCATCCTACACCCATTGCATGAGTTGTTGTTTGATATTGAGGCACATGACATTTGTTTGATTGGTAGCCATGAAGTAACTAGAACCATTGATAGGATGCATGAATTTTACTATGGTTGCATATTGAGTGGAATTGTGAAACATGCATTGCACATAAGAATTTTTATGATCACAATGAATACCATTTTAAGGAGGATAAGTTGTTTGTTCTAAATTCATTGCATGAGTTACATGCTAGTGAGGACTATTGTGGTGGTTTTAACTTTGATAAGATGCATCATTATATGTGTTGGTTACATATGAAGAGGTATGATAAGTGGTGTAGTGAAAGGTGCATTGCATATAGGGAGAGGGCACCTGAGCTAAATTCTTATATCGTGCATGAACTACGTCTTATTCCTAGTGAGCTATGGTCGTACACGTGTATGGATGTTATTTTGGTTTTAACTAGGTCTAAGAAGGGAGGAATTTAATTTTTATGATGTTTAAAGAGATATTATCATTATCATCTCATGTCCCTTGTTATTTCATGATTGGTGTAATTGATGATTACATGGAGAGGGCAACCAAGGAGTTGGGATTCCAAATAGTGATGGACCACGCGGGTGACGGTGCCTGCTATCTAGTGTTGAAAGGTAAGCATGTTGATAATTTAATTCTTTTTATTACTAACTTGCTTCACTTTTGCGTAGGTAGCCAAGATTTGAGGACAAATCTTTTTGAAGAAGGGGAGTATGATATGAATCTGGCCGGGCATGTCGTTCAAAGGATTGGAAGTGTTCAAGGAAACATTGCATGGACTCATGAACAATCGAGGAGAGCTTGGAAGCAAGATTTCATGTCTTGAAGGGTTCGTGATATATGGAAATGAGCTTGGAGGCTATAAGATCATTGTGGAAGTGTTAAATGAACATGAAGGCAGAACGCTTCGCGCCCGGACGGTAAAATATTACCGCCCGAGCGCCAAACCTATTGTGCGAGAAGTGAACTCCAGAACCATCCGCGTCCGAGCGGTAAAACATTACCCGGTGGAAGGGACATCAACAACAGTATTACCCATCGACTGAGCCTTGGCCTTACATGTTTGTGTTCGTGATCGTATTAGTTACAACCAACTCCATTCTTTCAAAAACATGTCATCGTATTCATCACTTATAAAAACCATGCATATACGTATATTTTCTTAAAACCAAGCATGCAACGTATTTTTAGTATTTTCATAAAAATTCATGTTCATAATAACATATACATTTTAAACATTCAATTTAGTGTTCCGGGCGCTACTAGGACCACTAACTCGACCCGGGTGCAAACTGACCATTTTTTCCCTGGAAACCATGGGTTGATTATTTTATCCCTGGACCTCAAAATTTCGACCCTAAGCCAACCAAACCTACTAAAACACCTCGATACATAATTATAATCATTTCTTAGACGTAATCTCAAGCCCATTCCGTAACTTTTACGATTCTTTTTAAAACTTGGACCGGGGTCCCGGTTTTAACCCGAATCAATCCGAAACTCCCAAATTTTAACTGCAAATTAATCACGCCCTACCAGCCCCTAACCAACCATATTCCAAATATTTTGAACCCCTTAATCTCGGTTGCAACCTGCTAGAAAAATCTAGACGTATAACCCTAACCCTAGTTGCACCGCCGAGCCAAATCTTCGACTCTACACCTAACCGACATGGACCAGCCCCGAACCAACACTTCATAGTACCAAAACCAGGCCGTGGAACCCCTCATGGACCAGCCCTACTCACGCCTACTGCCCATGCACCCAACCATATGTGAATCACCCAAAAATAAGCCAAACCTTACTCTACTCGAATCTTGCGCCTCGATCTACTCCTAGGCCATGACCAGCCGTGGTTGAGCCATCCTGGACCATGACTCAGACCCCTTAGGGTCTGCACTATGGCTTGGTTCGACTCCCTTACAGCCCGTCCCCTTCCCATATCCCGATCTAGTCCATGCATCAATATACCAATAGATCCGATCGGCCCCTTCATCTTGACATGGTCCAATGCACACTCGGCCTTAATCACCCTAGATCTCGACGTGTATAGCCACTTGGAGCCTAGATGTAGCAGCCCTTTGCACAGAAGCCATGAAAAACGACAAACGTGAACTAAGCAAAGAGGCAGCTCGGGGACCTACCAATAAGGTACCGACAGTACCTAGACAGATGAACAAGCACCTTCCAATCCGGCTTGAACCTTTGGGTAGACTCTTCTAAGGTCCAAATACGATGACGTAATCCAACTGCATCTAGGGAAAATGAAAAATAACTAATTAAATGGTTTTAATGGCATGAATTAATTATGGTATGCATGTTAACATGTTTAAAATGTAGTTTTATTTTAGGATGCATAAAACTGTGTTTTTAAGATTATTCGAGACGCGATCGAAGAACGGAGACCGGGGACCATATAAGGGAAAATATATTTATTAAACGATTATTTTTAATTGTTTAATGTGTGGTGTATTTTAAATGGAACTTTCGAAAATGGAGTGTATTTAATACGCCGAGTCCAATTTTAAACGTTATTCAATTTTCGACAAACATATGTATTTTTCGAGAACTCGGCTAATATTTTCATAACTTTTTCTAAAAAAAATATTTTATATATTAACTAATGGGTTTAATGGGCCTATTATACTAGGTTAACGGGCCTAAGCTTGCACCATGAGTTTTAATTAAAATATTAAGCCAAAAACCCTACCCAAAACCCACCATAAACCCACGTCCCTCACCCTAGAATGCAAGGACTCTTCTTCAGCAACACCACCACACACCACACAAAATTTGGAGAGGTAAGCCATGAAAGTTTTGAAGAAAACTCAGCAAGATTCTTCTCCCGTCCCTCCGCCAACGTTCCTCGCATCGCCAAATTATTTTCGAGTGTAATATATGCAAAGACACGCCTTAATTTCTTTTTTCTTATCTATCACACCATATTATATGTTTGATGCATGTTTTCATGTAAAAAATATGAACCCTTGAGTTTATTTTCGTTTTTATGCCGTGCTATGCCAAAAACTCATGATTTCATGATCCAAAACTCGTATTAATGGTGCATGAATGGGTTGCCATCATAGGACCATGGGAAGGGACGAGTTTAAGAGGGTTTAAGGGCCTAGAAAAGCTGACACAAGGGCTGGACATGGAGGAACAAGGGGTTTCTCGAAAATAGAACCTTTGTGGGCAAGGACTCTTAGACTAGGAGTCTTCGAGGACCACGGTTACTAGTTGATGTTAGGGTGTGTCCAGGAGACGTAAAGGGGCTGTATTGTGGTTCAAGGGGGTTGCACGATGCTAGGTGTGAAGGGCTAGGCAATCGCGTGAGGGAGGAGGGCCACACATAGCTTAGAGGGTCATTGTTTTGAGGCTGCGGCTTCTAGGCATTGAGGGCTCAGTCCAACAGGTTCCTTAGGGGTTATTCATGGTCCTAGGAGGGACAAATAAGGTCTGGACATGGTGGCTAAGGGGCTGGAGTCGAGACAAGCCAAGGAGCGAACCGAATAGATCTAGGGTTTTGTGTGCAAAAATTTTCAGTAGGTAGCCTAGGCTGGTTCGAGGGTCTTAAATGGTTTGATTTGGGTTTTTTATGCGGTTTCGTTAGGTGTTATTAAGCTTTGGTTCAAGTTTGGTTAAGTTTCGAGTCAATACGAGTCAAAACCGGGATGTACGTCTAAGTTTAAAAATAAATTGAGAAATTAGTCAAGAAACTTAAGTGTACGTCTAAGAAATATTTATGGGTATATTTTAAGGTCACATGTTAATTTTGGAATGACTTGGGTCATCATTTCAAGGTCTAAGGATAAATATGAAAAGTTAGGGCTTCAGGGGCAAAACAGTCATTTTACACCTGAAAAATGTTAGACGTCTTGTCAGTGCCCTGAATGCTATAATAAATATTAAAATGTTTATTTTAAATATTTATGGAATTTTATGATGAAACGTTAATGCTAAAAGACATGTTGTATGATTGATTTAAAAGAAAAATGATTTATACATGTATGAATTTTTATAAGTGATGAAAATATAAAAAGTTAAAGGAGGTGAATTGATTGTGACTAATATGATGATATGATGATACGATAATATGATGATATGTAAGGTCAAGGCTCAGTTGACGGGTGAGTGTCGCTGATGTCCCCGCCGTCCATTACCGTGGTAATACGTAGATGGATCCATCGACCTACAGCTAATACGAAAGACACAATTGAGGATCTGAATTCAATAAAAAAGGGAAACGTATACGTATATGATGGAAGAAAATATGATATGATATGTTGAAAGGAAAATGTTAAAGTTTAAATTCATGAAAAGTTATTTTATTAAAAGTATTTTCACTGTTGCTTGTGAATATATATGTATTATTTTTTACCATGATTAAGGTTTGCTGAGTCAATAGGCTCACTAGGTGTTATCCTTTTTTTTAGTCTGGGGCGAACGATGGGAATTGAACCCGCACATGGTGGATTGATGCAGGTGAGCATGATATATATATATATAAAAGTAATTTTATACCATTTAAAATAAATTAACCAACTATTATTTAAAAATCCAAAAATATACATGTATGTATTGGGTTTTTCGGCCGAATATAGAAAAGGAAAAAAAATTCTAGTATATTTAAAGAAAAATGAGTAATGGATGTTTCAGTGAGTACATGTCAAACGTATGCATATTTCGTGACAAAACAATGCAAAACCGATGCAACATAATAGATCTAAGAATTTCTCATGCATAAACACACAATTCAGCATATAATGATGTGAATGATGAGAAAAACGAGCGCAAAATACTACTAAAAGCCATAATACATGAAACCTTAATAAGTCATTGAATAAAACACTTATCCATGCAAATATCATGCATTTAATGCATTAAAATAATTAAACACATATTTTTGTAAGAACTTAGATTTCATGTAGTCAGGTTACGTAGTTCTAATTTTTTAGACATTACAGCTTCAACCGCATGATTTCAATCGTTTCCAGCATCTCAGCAGCTTGAAGAGTTTCAAACCGTTCGAAGTTTTCCAACCGGCTAGTTAAAGACTTCAACCGCTTCATTTAAGGAGCTATTTTGTCATGGCCCAACCCACTTGTTGTAATGTACCGTACTTTTAACTACTTAAAATTTTGCGGAAAAATTAAAAATTTTCTTAAATAAAAGGTGAACATTCAAAATTCGATAAAATAAACTGTACGTCCCAAAAATATTTGCAACAAAAGATCTAAAATAAAGTTTGACAAAAGTAGTTGTTTAAAATCTCATAACCAGTAGCGTGAAATCAGAGTATTTTACTTTTCATGAAAACTTAAAAACTTGGGCGGTCCTCGGGTCTAGCCTCCTGCTCAGTCCAAGCCAGCTCCTTGGTCCCCACCCCTTGTCTCCTCAAAGTCATCCTCACCTGTATCGATCAAGTCTAGTGAGTCTAAAGACCCAATACGTATAAAATGGAAGTAGCAAGTAATACGTAATAAAACCACAGTCGACTTCAAAATAGTACATACATACTTGACTTGAAAGTGCGTATAAAAGCTTGAACTTACATACATACATAGACGTGCCATAGCGTGAAACTTTTCTTAAACATGCTTACATACTTGTACATACATGAACATACTTAAACTTCATCATTTTTCGTAGAGGCATGTTTCAAAGCAAGTGACCCATAACATAAATCGCCTGATCAGACTAAAGCACAATACTGGACTGACAGGGAAAAATCCACTGCCACATACATGAAATCCCCCTTCATGCTTTAACGGGTGGATTGGTCCCCGTTCATGCTTTAACGCTTTTCAATCCTGATCTAAACCCGTTCATGCTTTAACGGGGCGGAGAGGTCCTCGGCCACGTTCATCGACTTCCAAACCCAATCATAATTTGGTCACGAGACATTTAGCATATCTCAAAACTTAAAATATTTTCTTTGCACGTCAAACATACTTACTTGGCGTTGAGGGATTTGTTGGATCTCGCTTGGGGCCGCTGCTGCACATAATAACATGAATTCAACGCTTAAATTGCATAACTTAGACGTATGTATTCGTACTCACCACTGAATCAAGTAACTAGCTTAGGACATTCTAGATTACTCGGGGCTTGACCTCGTTTAATTGTCGTACTAAACCATGACATAAAGTCCCAATTCGATCCCTAAAATATTTCCCAAAGACTGGAATACACGGACCCCGTGCACCCCTTCGGGTCCGGGTCCGTGTAGGTACAGTAAAAGCATACTCGAAAAGAAGTGAGGACACGGACCCCGTGTCTAGGTCCGTGTAAGGTTCCGTGTAGACTCTGTAAAAAGACACTTCGGAAGAAACAAGGGCACGGACCCCGTGCCAAGGTACGTCGAAGGGTCCGTGCAGGCTCGGTGAAAGTAAACCAACGGGAAATCGTGTATTCAAGGCTTATTACTCCTAACTCTATCATCCCGACCATAAATCAACACCTCGAGACCCATCCTAGAGTGCTAGAACACTCATTCAAACTCAAACAAACGCTTCAAAACAACGATGTCCAACTTACAACGCAATACAACTCATGAACACGAAATTTGACACCAAAATCAATTCCTACGATTTCTAACTAAACCAAGTGACTAATGACACGAAACGAAATACCAACATACATCCCAACATCATTCTCGATATACCTAAACGCAGCAATGATCACCCATTGATGCCCAACAAAGCCTGCAACAAGAAAATCTCAAGAACACATCAATAACATAATTTTTCAGAAAACGCAGTTTGAGCAGTAAATATTTCGAATTTTATATCAAATCGAAGGTATTGAAAAGTTATACAATTTTTATGTTGAGGGTTTTCTCAAAACCACGACCAAAAAATCGCAGTTTTCAAAATAACAGTAAATTTCTAAATTTTAGATCTAAAAAACGTTTCAAAATCGATCCAACATGTTTCTGCTCAAACCTTGCACATCATACATGAATTTTTATGCATAAAACAACAAACACATACTATGACATGATCGACGCAGGAAAAATAGTATATACGTGCCTTTTGATAAATAACGATACCGAAACGACGACTCCGACGCAAGAAGGAAGCGAGAGACGATCCGGGACGAACGTGGCGCGATTTCTTGCAATAAAAATCACCGAAAACTCGCTGAAAATTCAAAGGGAGGGGCGGCTGCTCTAAGGTGAAGGAACCCTAGGTTTTCTCTCTCAAATTCTGAAAATAAAATGTGTAGGTGTGTGTTGTGTGTTTTGGTGAGTGTAAAAATGTGTAAGTGTGTGTGAGTGTGTGTAACAAGTGTATGTGTGCTTTAATAAGGAGAAATTATTGCTAACTTAACTAATTAAAAATGTGAGAACCGAAAATCTTGCAATAATGTAATTAAAATTTGGAAGAAAATTTTATTAGCATAAGATTCTTTTATTGTATTATAATAAGATGGCCATATTGAAATCTTTATTGCCAAGCAAATTTCGAATTTTGGGGTATGAAATATTACAAATTAGTATATCATACAAGATGCAAGGAAACAAGATAAAGAAAATCTCGGATATTCATATAAATCAAGGATTTATATCTCACAAATTAGGAAGAGAAATCATCAGCAATGGCAAGGATATTTGGAGTCAATATTAGGAGATTTGACATGAATTTTTGGTATGATTTTAGTGACAAATTTAGCTCCACCCTCCTCCCCTATAAATAGTGCATCAACCCCACTCATTCAACACACATAATTTCGAAATCCTAGAGCTGAAAAACTCGAAAATTCAGCAACTCTCCCTAGCCAAAATACTGCAAAAAATCGTCCCGAAAATCGTCAAAGAAATCGAGCCGGAGCGCTACCCGGACGAGGAGCGCGAAGTGATCCAAACCAAGCCGTTCACTCCACGTTTTTTTAAGTACATCCAAACACTGTAAGTGGGCTGTTTTAAATTTGTTTTATGCACATGAAAATTTCGGTTTTGTGGTTTAAAAATATGGTCGAGTACCGTCGTTTTGTCTATACGTTTTTACGAAAGTTATTATGTTTATGTTTGACACTGTGAGGATTCCCTGAAAATGGGTGGAATTCCAACATATGGCCCTTAACAGTGGGATAGAACTGTTTTATGGCCTCGCCCCCTTAGAGGATTAAAACTTATGGACTGACGTCAGTAAACCGTTAAAGGTGAAAAAAATCGCAGTGTTATTATGTTATGAAATTTACGTTACGTTTATGAAAAGCATGATGTACGTTTATGATATGTTTTGAAAATGTTATTAAATTGGTTATGTTGTATTCAAAGTCCCCCCATTTACTGAGTATTCCCAAATACTCACCCCCCTTACAACCCTTCCCAGATAAGTCCGAAGAGCAGGTTGAAGACGAAGAGACGGAACAATTTTGGGGTTGGTGATTTGCCAGATTAGTAATAGGATTTATTTCGAATTTTCTGATTTAAAGAATTGTAAGACGCTTCCGCATTATTTACTATTTCGTTTGGATTTCGTTATTGTAAAGACAATGTTTATTTCGTGGAAATTATGATATATAAACTGGTTCGGTTTATACTGTGCTACGAAAGGCTTGTTGTTTCGATTGTGTGATTGTTAAACAATGCCGGTGTCAATCCCGAGTTTCGGGGCGTGACATTTAAGTGGTATCAGAGCCGCCAGGTTCATAATCCGAGTGGGAAAAAAAATCGATTTTCAAAAAAAAATTCGGGAATTCCGGCCAAACAGGCCCTTAGCGCAATCCGCCGCATTTTTCGCGCCGATTCCGGCCGCTTCCGGTAGTATTTCTTTGATCGGAGACCAGATCTAGGACCGCCTCGACGAAACGAACAAAAGCCCTCAAACAATTTCAGATTTCGTGCTCGGTGCAACCGGAATTTCGGATCTACGGATTGGCGTACGAACCCTAACGCCGAATCTTATTTCGTCCAATTACCCTATCAATCCTACTCCGATTTTCAATTCCTTTTACCCAAACATTAAACTATCCATGGGTAACGTTTCCCAACAATCAATTTGAGATCGGATCACTAATCGAAAAACGCCCAATTTCAAGTGAGTTAACCGAGTTTGAGCGAGTTCCGGCCAATTAGGTAGTTTTCCGACCGATTCTGGCCGTGCTACCACCGGTTCTGTGATGCTGACCTCTTCGCCGACGCACGCCTTTCCTCCGACCATACTCCGGCGAGTCAACCCGGTGAGTCAACTCGACCGAGTCAACGAGTCAACCAGCCAGCATGTGTCATTCGATTTTTCGTAGGAAACTCCGAATTCGGTTCCGTCAACTGATCTGAAATCCTCTCGACATACTCTTCGAATCCATATGCCTATCTCAAAAACTTTCCATTTTTTGAAATTTTCAAAAAATTTTAATTTTCAGTATCTTACTCTATTCTGATATTTTATTCTGTCTTAGTGATTTTGTTCTAGGAGTTTTATTTTACCTTTTTTTTTCCGTTGTTGCTATTTTATTCAGTACGACTTTTATTTCCTTTAGATTGGTCATGTTCTTTCTTTAGAAATCAATAAAAATTTGTTCTATTTGGTTCATTGATTTCA